>NC_135801.1:79604729-79904729 GCF_964213995.1 Mustelus asterias | reverse complement strand
GGGGGGGGTGTTGGTGGAGGTGGTGGGGGAGGTGCTGCAAAGTGAATTCAGATAGAAAGAAAAACAAACTTGATAATGGAAAGAACAAAAATAGTGAATAAAATGGGAAGGCAGCAGAAACAAAGGCCAGCATCAAATAGAGTCAGAATAGGGAATAATGTTAAAAAGGCAGGATTAAAGGATCTCTTATCTGAATACATACAACATTCACAGCAAGGTAGGTGAAATAATGGAATGAGTAGAAATAAATGGGTATGACCTAATTGCTTTTATGGAAACATGACTTCAGGGTGACCAAGACTGGGAACTAAATATTCAAGGATATTCGACATTTAGGAAGGACAGGCAAAAGGAAAAGGAGGTGGTTGGGATACTGCTAATAATAAGGGATGAGTTTGGTACATTAGTGAGAGAGGATCTTTAATTGGAAGAACAAGACATAGAATCCGTTGGATGGAGATAAGAAATAGCAAGGGGCAGCGAACATTACTAGGAGTTGTTAATAATGTAGGGCATGGTATAAATCAGGAGATTTGAGGTGCATGAAACAAGGGTAATATAGTAATGGTGGGAGTCTCCAATCTACATATAGACTGGGTAAGTCTAATGAGAACTAATGCTAGGAAGAAATTACCAGAATGTGCACAAGGTTGTTTGTGCTGCTATAACACAAGAGCAGTATGATGAGGAACGGATTATTTTAGATCTAGTACTATGCACTGAGAGAGGGCTACTTAATAATCTTGCTGTAAATCAACCCTTAGGAAAGAGTGACTGTAATATAGTGGAACTTTCCATTAAGTTTGAAAACACTGTAGTTCAATTCAACAGTACAGTCTTAATTCTAAACAAAGGAAACTATGAAGGTATGAGAGGCAAAGTTAGCTGTGGAGGATTTGGAAACTACATTAAATGGTATGCTGGCAGATAGGTATTGGCTACATTGTTTACGACAAATATCCATTCCTTTAAGGCACAAAAACACAACAGGAAAAGTGAGTCAACTGTAGCTAACTAAGGAAGTTAAAGTTTGTATTAGATCAAAGGAAGGAGCTCATAAAGTTGCCAAAAGTTAGTAAGTCTGACGATTTGGAACAGTTCAGAATTCAGCAAAGGAGGACCAATGAACTGATAAAGAAAAGGAGAATAAAATATGAATATAAATCAGCAAAAAAATAAAATAGACTGTAAAAGTTTTTATTGATATGTAAAAAGGAAAAGGTTATTAAATTCAAATATGTGTCCATTACTGGCAGAGAAAGAAGTATTCATAATGGGTAACAGGGAAATGGCAGAGAAGCTAAACAATTACTTTGTGTTTATCTTCTCGGAGGAAGGTGCAATAAATAGTGAACCGGGAGGTCGTAAGAATGAGGAACTGATGGAAGTTAGTATTGGTGAAAAAGTAACATTGGAGAAATTAATAGGACTGAAAGTTGATAATTCCATGGGACCTGATGGTCTACATCACAGAGTGTTTAAAGAGATGTCTATCGAGGTAATGGATGCATTGGTGATCACCTTCCAAAATTCTATAGATTCTGGAACAGTGCCTGCAGATTGAAAGATAGCAAATGTATCCCCAGTGTTTCAGAAATCTGAGAGTGAGAAAACAGGAAGCTACAAACTTGTTAGCTTGATATCAGTAGTAGGGAAGATATTAGAATCTGTCACAAAGTATGTGATAACTGGACATTTAGAAAATAATTATCTGATTTTTTAAAGGGAAATCATGCTTGATAAACCTGTTGGAATTTTTTGAGCATGTTCCTAGCAGAATTGATAAGGGAAACTAGTGGGTGTGGTGAATTTGGATTTTCAAAAGGCTTTTGTCAAGAGCCCACATAGGAAGTTAGTAAGCAAAATTATAGCACATGGGCTTTTATGAATGGGATTTTTCTTACTATCAGTTTTACATAGTCAAATGAAGGCGGTAATTTAGATAAGGGAGTAGAGGGAGAGGGTGTTCGCGACTCATCAAAGCGGGTCCAGATAAAAGCTGGAATAAGGACACTTTGCCTGAATGCACGAAGCATTCGGAACAAGGTAAATGAGTTGATGGTGCAAATCAGCACAAGTGGGTACGATCTAGTGGCCATTACAGAAACGTGGCTGAAAGGTGACCAGGACTGGGAGATGAATATCCAGGGGTATCAGGCGTTTAGGAAGAATAGACAGGAAGGAAAAGGTGGTGGGGTCGCACTATTAATAAGAGATAATATCAGGGTAGTACTGAGGGATGACATAGGCTCTGAGGAACAAAACGTGGAATCATTATGGGTAGAGATGAGGAATAGTAGAGGGAGAAAGACACTAGTAGGTGTGGTATATAGGCCCCCAAATAATAATGTTGAGGTAGGGAGGGCTATAAACAAGCAGATAAGGGATGTGTGTAAAAACGGAACGGCAATAATCATGGGGGACTTCAACATGCACATTGACTGGCAGACTCAAGTCGGTAAGGGTGGAATGGAGGAAGAGTTCTTAGAATGCTGTCGGGATAGTTTCCTTGAACAGCATGTTACGGAACTGACGAGGGAACGAGCTATTTTGGATCTGGTATTGTGTAACGAGGTAGGTAGAATTAAGGATCTTATTGTGAAGGACCCTCTTGGGTCTAGTGACCACAATATGGTCGAATTTCTGATTCAGATGGAAGAGGAGAAAGTTTGGTCCCAAACCAGTGTCCTCTGTTTGAACAGAGGGAAATATGATAGGATGAGGGATGAATTGGCTAAGGTAGACTGGGAGAGCAGGCTGGCAGGTAGGATAGCTGAGGAACAGTGGAGGATTTTTAAGGAGATCCTTTTCAGTTCTCAGCAAAAATATATTCCAGCAAAAAACAAGGATTGTAAGAAAAGGGAGAACCAGCCGTGGATAACGAAGGAAATAAAGGAGAGTATTAAAATAAAAACAGCTGCGTACAGAGTGGCCAAAAATAGTGGAGAAACAAGTGATTGGGAAAAATTTAAGAAACAACAAAGAGAGACTAAGAAAGCGATAAAGAAAGGAAGGATAGACTATGAAGCTAGGCTAGCAATTAATATAAAAAATGATAGTAAAAGTTTTTATAAATATATAAAAAGGAATAGAGTGGCTAGAGTGAATGTTGGATCCTTGGAGGACGAGAGGGGGGAGTTAATAGTGGGAAATGAGGATATGGCTGAGTCTTTAAATACGTTTTTTGTGTCGGTCTTCACGGTGGAGGACACAAATAGTTTGCCAAATATTAACGATAGAGGGTTGGCAGCAGGAGAAATACTTAATACAATTAATGTTACCAGAGAGGCAGTGCTGGGTAGACTAATGGGACTGAAGGTGGACAAGTCCCCAGGTCCGGATGGAATGCATCCCAGGGTATTGAAAGAAATGTCAGAGGTAATAGTGGATGCGTTAGTGATTATTTATCAAAACTCGTTGCATTCTGGGGTAGTGCCGGTTGATTGGAAAACGGCTAATGTTACGCCGCTGTTTAAAAAAGGAAGGAGACAAAAGGCGGGTAACTATAGGCCGGTCAGCTTAACGTCTGTAGTAGGGAAAATGCTGGAATCCATTATTAAAGAGGAGATAGCAGGGCATCTGGATAGAAATGGTTCGATCAATCAGACGCAGCATGGATTCATGAGGGGAAAGTCGTGCTTGACGAACATGTTGGATTTTTATGAAGATGTGACGAGGGCGGTTGATGGAGGAGAACCGGTGGATGCGGTGTTTTTGGATTTCCAAAAGGCGTTTGATAAGGTGCCCCATAAAAGGCTGCTGAAGAAGATTAGGGCACACGGAGTTGGGGGTAGTGTGTTAAAGTGGATTGGGGACTGGCTATCCGACAGGAAGCAAAGAGTCGGAATAAATGGGTGTTTTTCCGGTTGGAGGAAGGTAACTAGTGGCGTGCCGCAGGGATCGGTACTCGGGCCGCAACTATTTACCATTTATATAGATGATCTGGAGGAGGGGACGGAGTGTAGGGTAACGAAGTTTGCAGACGACACAAAGATAAGTGGAAAAGTGAATCGTGTGGAGGACGGAGAAGATCTGCAGAGAGATTTGGACAGGCTGAGTGAGTGGGCGAGGATATGGCAAATGGAGTATAACGTTGATAAATGCGAGGTTATACACTTTGGAGGAAATAATAACAAATGGGATTACTATCTCAATGGAAACAAATTAAAACATGCTACCGTGCAAAGGGACCTGGGGGTCCTTGTGCATGAGACGCAAAAGCCCAGTCTGCAGGTACAACAGGTGATCAAGAAGGCAAATGGGATGTTGGCCTATATTGCGAGGGGGATAGAATATAAAAGCAGGGATGTCTTGATGCACCTGTACAGGGCATTGGTGAGGCCGCAGCTGGAATACTGTGTGCAGTATTGGTCCCCTTATATGAGGAAGGATATATTGGCATTGGAGGGAGTGCAGAGAAGGTTCACCAGGTTGATACCGGAGATGAGGGGTTTGGATTATGAGGAGAGGCTGAGGAGATTGGGTTTGTACTTGTTGGAGTTTAGAAGGATGAGGGGGGATCTTATGGAGACTTATAAGATAATGCGGGGGCTGGATAGGGTGGAGGCGGAGAGATTCTTTCCACTTAGTAAGGAAGTTAAAACTAGAGGACACAGCCTCAAAATAAAGAGGGGTCGGTTTAAGACAGAGTTGAGGAGGAACTTCTTCTTCCAGAAGGTGGTGAATCTCTGGAATTCTCTGCCCACTGAGGTGGTGGAGGCTACCTCGCTGAATATGTTTAAAGCGCGGATGGATGGATTCCTGATCGGTAAGGGAATTAAGGGTTATGGGGATCAGGCGGGTAAGTGGTACTGATCCACGTCAGATCAGCCATGATCTTATTGAATGGCGGGGCAGGCTCGAGGGGCTAGATGGCCTACTCTTGCTCCTATTTCTTATGTTCTTATGTTCTTAAATCTGATTTCAGTTTTTTGAATTTTATTTCACATAATCTCCACATAGCTCCTGAGGTGGATACTGGATGATTTGACATGAGGGTATAAAGAGCCATGGTGGAAGAGGGGAGGCGGTGAAGTGGTTGGAGGAATGTGGGCTAAAATCTTGTAACACGACAGGGACAAAGCCCCAGAGAACCCAGAGGGGCCTTTGTACAGCCTGTATTGATTTGACTGTATTCCACACTCACCCCACGCATCTCCCCCACCCTAAAGTGAAGTTCATGACACTCAGTGGCCATTTTTCTGAGGTGGGAATGGCAAGCTGTGAATTTTCCCGACTTGAGCTACTCACAGCAGTAGTGAGAAGTGTTCAGGCCTTTTTAATGGTATGTGTGCAAGTTGTTGTTGGCTCTTCATCTGGTGTCTATTGGCTCTTGAGGTGACATTGCTTCTATGGGGAATGTTGTTGCCATGGTGAGTATTATTACTGTGGTAATTGTCACTGCTGCTCCATTACATTTGTTGATGAATGGTTGACCTCTGGGACTCATGGTTGCTCAGTTCCTTATTCAGTTGGCAAAATCAGGTCTGCCTCATCAGCTGTCTGCTGTGAAGGAGCAGCTTCTCTAGTTGCACGTAGATGTCTGCAGTTGTGACAATAGGTCTAGTCATTCACTTTCTCTGTGCACAGTCAAAGTGACAACTTTTCTAAACAGATCTCGAGTTGCAAAATCAGCTGACTTGTTGAGTGCATTTAAAGCTCTGACCAGATCTCCAACTGTCAGCTCTGGCAATGACTTGGCAGTGAAATTTGTTGCGCAATCCTGTCACAACTTCTGGCTTCAATAGAGCTTTAGCTTTAGCTATTAGAAGAGTAGTTCTGAGTGTAATGTGACATTAGTCACTCAACTGGACTACTTTCCACACCTTCAGTAGATGTGTTTCTCCACTCTAAGATTGACTATGCTGGATCTAGGCAATTTTTTAGTGATCTCTTTAGCAATTTTCAATTTTGTCTCAGCCTTTCCATTTAACCGGGGGCAGTGTGGAGATGATTTTTAATACTGAATTTTCCAATCATTCATGAAGTGCCCTTATTCTTCACTTATAAATTGAAGGCAATTTTCACTCATCACAATGTCAGGAATGCCATGATGAGTGCACTGTGATTTCAGGTGCTCTACAATCTCACTGTTAGCCATTGACGTCAACTGGTCCAAGTTCCAGTCGACTGAATAGTAGTCATCTGTGACAAGATAATTAATACAAGCATCATCCATGGTCTGCCTAGGATGTCAAGTAGTGACTTGCTTGGCCTGATACTTATTACATGCATTGCACTAGCTAGCTGATGTGGCCTTTAATTTCATTGCACATGTTTAGCTAGTGCAGCACTTCGCTTGTCTACTTCAGAATAGACTCAATTCCTTGCTTTGGTGCGCTTCGGCATGGCCTGAATTTTATGCCACCCATGTGGGTAACTGGCATTCCCCATGTCCTGGGAAATAGAGTGTGGTGACGTGGAGAGGGGTTCCCAACGTCACTATGCCGCATTGTGATATTTCACTGCGTGGGTATGCTCGAATGCCAGCAGCCTGCCTCATGCAAATTAGAGCGCCAATTCAGGTGAAAATGTATGCAATGGGCTGCAATTTTAAGAGGTTTGTGCATTTTTATAGTTGGTGCACAAGCTGAATGGACAGGCAGGGAACACGCAATTTTCACTTTATAAATCCAAGGTTGGATACAAGGCTGAAGGTGAAGCAAGGAGTGTGGATGTTGGAGTAAGCATTTCTTGTGTAAGTCTGGACTATCTTGTTTACCCTGTGAACCATTGCTCATATCTTATGTGAGTATGGAGGCTTCTTTCCTGAAAGAGGCAATTCCAGACTGAACATAGCATCATCAAGTAAGCATCAGCAATCCAGAAGATGGATGCTCTTCCTCAGATGAAGGGAGGAGGCCAGATGGTCAGAGTCATCCTCAGCATTTCTGCTCACAAGACCAACCAGCATACCCTGAAGGGGTTGAAGTCCAGCAAGGCTTGCAAGGGAAAAGGGGCTGATGGAGATACCATTACCCTGCTGGAAGAGTGTGCAGTTAGATCCAACTATCCAGACATGACTGAGGTGCCGTGCAGAAGATGGATCTGCCTCTCATGGGAGACAATGGCCAGGATATTATAGAACATAGAACATAGAACAGTACAGCACAGAACAGGCCCTTCGGCCCACGATGTTGTGCCGAGCTTTATCTGAAACCAAGATCAAGCTATCCCACTCCCTATCATCCTGGTGTGCTCCATGTGCCTATCCAATAACCGCTTAAATGTTTCTAAAGTGTCTGACTCCACTATCACTGCAGGCAGTCCATTCCACACCCCAACCACTCTCTGCGTAAAGAACCTACCTCTGATATCCGTCCTGTATCTCCCACCACGAACCCTATAGTTATGCCCCCTTGTAAAAGCTCCATCCACCCGAGGAAATAGTCTTTGAACGTTCACTCTATCTATCCCCTTCATCATTTTATACACCTCTATTAAGTCTCCCCTCAGCCTCCTCCGCTCCAGAGAGAACTGCCCTAGCTCCCTCAACCTTTCCTCATATGACCTACCCTCCAAACCAGGCAGCATCCTGGTAAATCTCCTCTGCACTCTTTCCAGCGCTTCCACATCCTTCTTATAGTGAGGTGACCAGAACTGCACACAATATTCCAAATGTGGTCTCACCAAGGTCCTGTACAGTTGCAGCATAACCCCACGGCTCTTAAACTCCAACCCCCTGTTAATAAAAGCTAACACACTATAGGCCTTCTTCACAGCTCTATCCACTTGACTGGCAACCTTTAGAGATCTGTGGATATGGATCCCAAGATCTCTCTGTTCCTCCACAGTCTTCAGAACCCTACCTTTGACCCTGTAATCCACATTTAAATTTGTCCTACCAAAATGAATCACCTCGCCATTGCCTGTCTCAGCACTGTTGGAGCTGCACTCATCCAGGTAATTGGAAAGTATTCCATCACATTCCTATCTTGTGCTTTGTAAATGGTGTTGGGGAGTCAGGGGCTGAGTTACTGCTTTTTGTGGATAGGACATACCTGAGCAACTTTTCCCATTGCCAGGTAGATGCCAGTGTTGTGGTTGAATGGAACAGCTTGGCCAGGGTGCAACTAGTTCTGGACCACAAGTGTTTAGTACTATTGCCAAGATGCTGTAAGGGCCCATAGCCTTTGCAGTATCCAGTGCCTTCAGCGTTTTCTTGGTATCACGTGGAGTGAATTGAAGTGACTGGAGACTGGCACCTGTAATGACGGGAACCTCAGGAGGAGGCTAAGATTGATCATCCACTCGACACCTCTGGCTGGAGACAGTTGAAAATGCTTCAGCCTTGTCCTTTGCGCTGATGTGCTGGGCTCCCCTTCATTAAGGATTGGAGCCTTGTGGAGCCTCGTCTTCCTGTTAGTTGTTTAATTGTCCACCACCATTCATGACTGGATGTGGCAGAGCTTAGATCTGATCAATTGGTTGTGAGATTGCTTAGCTCTGTAAATTGCACGTTGCTTGCATTTTTGGCATGCACCTGGGAGATGAAATGAATAAAGTTTTGCAGCAGCTTGTTCTGGGTAAGCACTTGTTTGCACTACTTATAAGTAGTGGCTAGATGATCAGAACAGAGGATATTTAAAAGAATGAAACTAGGCTATGCAAAACATGAGTTGCAAAATGATTGTAAATTCAAACATAAGAGAACAACATAAAATATGCAAAGAGATGTGTATATTTACATAAATTAACATGGGGCAGCATGGTGGCAGAGTGGTTAGTACTGCCACCTCACAGCACTAGGGACCCAAGTTAAATTTTGGCCTTGGGTGACTGTGCGGAGTTTGCACGTTTTCCTCGTGTCTGCGTGGGTTTCCTCTGGGCGCTCCGGTTTCCTCCCCAAGTCCAAACATGTGCAGGTTAAGTTGATTGGCCATGTTAAATTGCCCCTTAGTGTCAAGGGGAACAATGGTAAATATGTGGAGTTAAGGGGATAGGGCCTGGATGGGATTGTTATCGGTGCACACTCGATGGGCCGAATGGCCTCTTTCTACACTGAAGGGATTCTATGATTCTAAGTAAAAAAGGAAAAAGAGTGTGATTATCAACAATTTACTGACAGAACCTGGTAAACATGAGACTGCTCTCAACAAGGACAACATATCCATCTTATATGAGCTAAGATTTCACATAGAACAGTACTTGAATCAGTTGCATATTTTTCTATCCTTTAATGAACATCTCACATATTTGTTCTAACAAAACTGTTGGTTTGGAACATCGCACTTTCTGTTTGTCTGGTGAGGAATGGATGACAGACTTGAAATTATTTGGGAAGGCGGTAGTGCATTGGTATTGTTACTGGACTAGTAATCCAGAGACCCACGCTAATGTTTTAGGGGCACAAGTTTGAATCCCACCACGGAATTTGAGTTCAATAAAATCTGGAATTAAAAGTCTAATGATGACCATCGCTGGAATTCTACCGTCTTGCCAACCACAGAATCGGGCGAGGGGCAGACAACGGAAATGTCCATTGACCTCAGGTGGAAATTCCCGTTCGCGCTTGAGTGAGGTTGTAAAATCCCGCTCCATAAAATCATTGTTGTAAAAACCCATCTGGTTCACTAATGCCCTCTATGGAAAGGAATCTGCCGTCCTTACCTGCTCTGCCCTATGAAATGGGGTAGTAAGTCACTCAGGCAAGGTTAATCTTCTGACTAAGATGAAAGCAAAATACTGCGGAAGCTGGAATCTGAAACAAATCTGAGGAGATCTGACAGCATCTGTGGCGAGAGAATAGAGTCAACGTTTTAAGTCTGGATGATCCTTCGTCAGAGCTGCTCTTCGTCAGAGCTCTGAAGAAGGATCATCCAGACTTAAAACGTTGGCTCTATTCGCTCTCCACAGATGCTGTCAGACCAGCTGAGATTTTCCAGCATTTTCCTGTTTGTGCTTAATCTTCTGACATTGTATTACAAGTGGAACTCCTGACTCCTGGAAACATATATCAGAAATTTGGGCAGCAATGCGATTAATTTTCTGTGGAAAATCATATGCACAATGCAAGCAAATTTCCGATAAACACCAGTAACTTCAGCATTAAAATCTAAATATTTTTCCAGCAAGAACTGGCCAATTATTTTAAAAAACCCAACATTAGCAGAACCTGTTTTTCCATCTATCTTTTATGGAAATAATCCAGAAACGTTGATAAACATGTTGAAAATGTACCAAACATGCTAATCCGCTCCCTAAATGGCCAAGTCTCTCTGCTGGCTGCAGTAAATTGAAAATTACCCCAATATACAAAACTGAAGAATTTAATTCAACAACATCTTATAGATGTGTGGTCATCAATGAGGTAAATACATCTCAAATAAAGTAACTAAGCAATCTTCAAAAGTAGCTTCAAAGCTCTCAGAACATTGTGTGGTGACGAGGCCATTGCAATAAACAAAGTGACCCAGTGGAGGGGTTAAATGCCACTAATTAGCCTTGGTAATGTCATGAACATTTTACTCTTTTCTATTAAAGTTTTAACACATATGGACAGATTTCACTTTCCTGTTCCTGTCTGGTTACTATTTTTTAATGTTTTGTTCCAAAGCCGCTA
The DNA here is from genome assembly GCF_964213995.1 of Mustelus asterias. Classification (NCBI taxonomy): domain Eukaryota; kingdom Metazoa; phylum Chordata; class Chondrichthyes; order Carcharhiniformes; family Triakidae; genus Mustelus; species Mustelus asterias. Next base: position 79,894,168 of record NC_135801.1, on the reverse strand, counting down.
CACCTACACACCACATATGTGCACAAAATAACAGCTGCTGCAGCCTTAGCGGCCAAAGGCGAACACAGGAGGGATTTATGAGCCATGAAAAATTGTCTTTCAAAGCATCAGAACTTTTCCTTTCTGTAGGAAGCATGGAAATATCGAATATAATTGGCTTTTGTGGCAAACCTCTTTCTGAGTACTTTTTTTTTGTTCTGAAATGATTGCGCTGCTTTCTCTTGTAATCAGAATCAAACTGTGATGCAAATGATCAGAGTCCGAATGTTACAACAGAGCAAGTTATGGAGAACTTAAATGACTGTGAGGTTCCACTTTCAGAAGCATATGTTGGTGATATTACATTGATATAAGGCGGTGGTGCTGCTTCAGGTTGTAACATTGAGGCAAGGTGAAGGTTCAGATTTCAGTGCACTAAGTGGTGGTATTTTCATCAGCACAGTGGGAGGACTAGTTTTACACAACCCGGATAAATTAGGCCATTGTTTTCCTGCCATCATTTCTTCAGAATTGTCCTTAATATTTAATAGTTAAGCATTCGATTGAATAAATATTTTTGATAAAGTATACTCACAAAACTGTAACTTTAAATAGTGTGACAGGATTAAGACGTAGCACTGTATATTTTTATAAATATCCTCATGACTATTTATAAAATGTTTTAAAAAGGGACAACGACCTTATAAATGGCTGAAGTTATGCCTGCCAGTGACTGTTGATCAAAGGAGCTGTCATGCCAGTATTCCTTATTTTCTCTGGAGATCCTAAAGACCATCCCCAACGCCACCCATCACTCCCCCACCGCCCCCCCCCACCCCCCCACCCCGCTTCCCCCAACTCCCACCGTGTGCTGCAAAAACCAAATTCAAAGAGAACTATATAAAGTCCATCTGCATTTCCAGGCTGGCCAACCAGAATCTACTAGTCTGCTAGGGCAAAGGACCCCACATCTTTCTTTCAATTCTTAAGTGGCTGGGATATTTAATCATCTCGGGGATCCAGACAAGGGATGCACATGCCTTGTCAAAAATAATGTGGTGGAGTGGGTGTTTTGTGATCTGGGCCTAGTTTGCGGAACCAGTAATAGCGCCTTGTGGGGCTGCAAAGCTCAGATCAGCATTTTACCATTTTACTAGCAGTCGTACAGAAAAGGGGCTCTGGCCAGGTTTCAATACCTGGCCCCACCTATACTGCTTACTGGAACTTTTGTACCATTGCCTACAAGGCAGATGCATCCCCATGTGCCTATCTCATCATGTGAAAGTCAAATCTATACAGCATTAGTTTTCAACCTGTCATCTCTGTGAAGGAATACCTCATTGGACTTTGATTCGGGAGACTAGACACATGTGAAATAATTATTATTTTCTCTGTGGTCTTTGCCCTGTAAATCTTTCATTTCTCTATTCATCTTTTATTGTATGTGTACAAGGGGCCATGTTGCAACACGCATTTGAATGTGTGCAAGTAAACTATCTTTCTGAGTTCATTTTATCTTGAGTTTGCTGTGGGGCTATTAATAGAAAATTGGATTACACTAAAAGTGCGGGGTTGGGAAATATGGCACCACTTCTAAAGGGTGAAGCAATGAAAACACCTTTCTGTTTATGGATGGCTGGCTGAGAGGAGAGATCAGGGTGGTGTGAATTAAGCCTCTCATGTCTGTAACAATAACCATAACAAGTACCTTACACTTCAGAAACCAAGGGTTTGGCTGCATTCTACATTGTCAAGCCATGTACTGGAAAGCTAATCTGAAAAAGTTACATCGAGCAGAAAGAAAATAAACTGTTCTCCAAAAAAGAGTATTTGGCCCTGCATGTTTCTTTAAATTACAATATTAAGAGATAATAAAACTTAACCCTCAACCAAGGCACACCAAACCAGTTTAACTGGTCATATTGTTTGTGAGCTCTTGCTCTGTGAAGGATGGGAGATGTAGTAACGTGGCAGAGCACAATATGCAGTGATTGAGCATGAATTTGAGAGTGCAGAGCAGCAATTGAATGCAGGTCCAAACTCACGTTGTGCGGTGGTAGAGCACGAGTCCTAGCTTGCGTTGCAGCAATTGGAGATCGGTGGTTGAACACTGGTAGTTGACCCTCAGGTGTCAAAGAGTAAGGAAGTCTTTGTTGTCCCCCCTTGAACATCGTTTACTTCGAATCAACAATTTAATTACTTTCATCTGCCAGGTAATTGTTGAGCTTTGCAATTATTACATTGGTGACGAGGTAAATCGGGGCCAAAGTTGGCAGCTCCTGAAATCGAGGGGGGAGAAAGCCTATTATAATTTTTTAAATGCCTCTTTCTGGGAAAATTGATCCTATTGACTCAGAGTCTAAACATTGCGTTCAGTATATTGAAGGACTCCACTATTTCTTCACCGCTAATGAAATTACAAGAGAAGATAAGCAAAAGGTCATTCTGCTTATGGTCTGTAGATCTCAGTCTTATATCTTATTAGGAATTTAACATCCCAAGAAACTTGGATACTAAGGGGACAATCTTACCAAAAGAATTCTAAGTGCCAAATGAGTGTGAAAATGGAAGAAAATCATGCCTTTTTTTGGGCGAGTTAAAAATCAAACCTTACCTTGCTTTGAGGAAAAAATGAAGAAAGATCTCTTTCCCACCAGCAGGGGAGGGGCTGAGCTCACCGAAAGCCGGCAGTTTGCAGCAGATGGCACCATTGTGCATGCACAGTTCTTTCCTTTCTGTGCAATAGATCTGTCAGCCACCTTCCTCCAGCTACTGCTGGCCTTTGTGGACAATCGCTCACACCCCCACTATTGCTGCCCTCTCTGGCTGATCCATTCCCCCCTCAGCCCACATGGATTGATCGTCCACCACACCCCTCACATGAACCAGCCAGTCACCCATCCCCACACCCCTGCCCATCCCCCCCACACAGACCAGATGATTGATGGTTGCAGAGTACGCAGCCCCCGCCCCCCCCCCCCCCCCCCCCCCCCCCACAATCCCAGTTACAGAATGTGCAGCCTTAGGCCTCACCCCCTTCAGGTCCCACTCCATCTCAGTAGGCTCCACCCCCTCATGCCCAGCCTCTTTGGCACAGCCTGGTGGGCACTGCCAGTGTACCAGGCTGGCACTGCCAAAGGGGGACCCCCTGCCACTGACCTCTGAGGGGGGGGGGGAGCTCAATGGCCTCCGGTCCTACCAGCAAGGCCATCATGACAGGTCCTCATTGATAGGGACCAGATGTGATCCTTGCCAGTGAGGATCTTCACTGATGAGGCTATAAAGGCAAGTAAGCTTGGATGATTGTATCCTGGGCTCACTTGTAATATTTAAATTCTATTTTAAATAGAATTTAAATATTATAAATCAGCCTTGTGCCCTTTTCGGAGATGGTAAGATCACCCCCTAAGTCTTTTGACCAGCTCATAACTTTGGTAAAGGATCGTTACAACCCCAGACCATCTATCATTATTCAGTGTTTTGCGTTTAACTCCGCAGTAAGGGACCCTGGGGAGATGATTGTGACATATATGGCAAGACTAAGAAAATTGGCAGAGCCATGCGAATTTGGACCATCGCTAAGTGACATGCTGCGAGACGGATTAGTTTGCAGCATAAATAACTTAAACATAGAAATAAAGCCACTGGCAGAGGATAAGATTTCCTTAGAGAAAGCCATGGACATAGCTCAGGCAATTGAGAGTGCAGAGAGAGGCACTCTCGAGTTACAGTGAATGCAAACAGGTGAGGTGAATCATCTATGGCGCAATCCTTCGGCAAGTCGAATGGGCAGATTTGAGTGGGCAGAAGAAACAGAGCAGAAACTCAATGAGCAAGGCAGGGGACGGAACAAAAAGAAAATAGGTCAACAAACCAGAAATTCTGAAGAATGCAGGGGAGATCACCCCCAGAAAAAATGTAAATTCTGGGATTCTATCTGTTCTGACTGCAATCGGAGAAGCTACATCTGAATTAAGTGCCAAGTCAAACAGAATACACCTGGTTTAAACAAAAATAAAAGACCTGGACACCAGTGCATAATTTAGAAAATCATTCAAAAGAGAAATCTGAGATTTATCAATTGAATAATGTCCAAAGCAGTAAATCAGATCCTTTAGTAATAGTACCGTTGGTAAACGGGCAGCCACTATGTATGGAAGTGGATACTGGTGGTTCTGTTGTCATCGTAGGGGAGCAGACATTTAAATACCTTCAGGAACCATAAGAATTAGGAGTAGGCAATTTAGCCCCTTGACCTGCTCCAGCATTTAATAGGATCATGGCTGATTTCATCTTGATCACAGGAGTTCAACCTCTAAAGTTAAGTAGTACAACAGCTAGTTTGACCATATATACAGGGGAAACCCTAAAAATTTTGAGAACTACATCTGTGTCAGTGACTTATCAGCACCAGTATATTCAACCACCGATTATTGTCGCAAAAGGCCAGGGGCCTAGTCTCAAGCGACGAGATTGGTTACATCAAATAGAACTAAGTTGGATAAATGTCTTCAGTATAGTTGATGGTAGTTTAGATCAACATTATAAAAAATACCCTGAGGTTTTTCAAAATGAATTAGGCAGAATTTGGAGAGTCAAGACTAAAATTTACATGAATCTGAATGCTGCCGCCAAATCTTTTAGAGTTCGCTCAGTGCCTTGCGTCAAAAAAATCGAGACAGAATTCACACGTTTGGAAAAATTAGGAGTCATAAGGCCACTACAGTTTTTTTAATGGGCTGTCCCCATCATACCTAAAAGTAGTTCAAATGTGTTTAATAGTCACAAGTAGGCTTACATTAACACTGCAATGAAGTTACTGTGAAAATCCCCTAATTGCCACACTTTGGCACCTGTTCGGGTATACTGAGGGAGAATTCAGCATGGACAATCCACCTAACCCGCACATCTTTGGACTGTAGGAAGAAACCAGATTACCCGGAGGAAGCCCACGCAGACAGGGGGAGAATGTGCAAACTCCACATAGACAGTGACCCAAGCAGGGAATCGAACCCGGGTTCCTGGTGCTGTGAGGCAGCAGTGCTAACCACTGTGCCACCGTGCCGCCCCTGTACTAAAATCGGATCAGACTGCCCGCATCTGTGAGAACTACAATTAATTGTCAATCAAGCAGCCAAGCTGGACCAATATGCAATTACAAAAGTATAGGATCTTTATGCAAAGCTCGCGGGGGGCCTAACATATACAAAAGTAGACATGATCCATGCCTATCAACAATTAGAATTGGATGAGGATTCAAGAAAATTTGGCACAATTAACACCAACAAGGGTTTATTTTAATACACCTGGTCTCCTTTTGGTGTGTCTTCAGCATGTGCTATTTTTTACATACTATGAAAAGTTTATTGCAAGACATTCCCAAAGTACTGGCATACCTGGATGATGTTTCAAAAGAGGAGTTTCCCCAGAAGAGCATTTAGTAAAACTTGAAGAGGTGCTTAAGAGATTCAAAGAGGCGAGGTATGATTTAAAAGAGAGAAGTGTACCTTTCAGGCCCACCAGGTCATTTACCTTGGATTTAAAGTCGATGCTAAGGGACTACACCCTCTTGAAGAAAAAGTAAAAACCATAAAGGAAGCACCTCGAAATGTATTAGAACTAAAATCTTTATTGGGCATGGTTAATTATTATGGCCGGTTTATACCAAATCTATCAACATTACTGGCACCTTTGCATCTACTTTTTAAAAAACATCAATGTTAATTTTGCTTTACAATCTTCAGATTTGCCAGTCCATTTCGACCCAAAAAGAGAGATAATCCCAACATGTGATACTTCACCAGTTGGCATAGAGGCAGTTTTGTCTCATAGAATGGAAGATGGTGTAAAAGAGCCTGCAGACTTTGCATCAAGAACCTTACCTGACACTGAGAGACTCTCAAATTGGGAAAGAAGGGCTAGCTATCATTTACAGAGTTAAAAAATTCCACCAGTATATTTACGGGATCCACTTCACGATCACCACCAACCACCAGCCATTATTAGGGTTATTTATCAAAGACAAGCCTTGTTCAACTGGATTTCATTTCAGGGAAGATGCGGCACAGCCCTGGCGGAAGTGACTGGAATTTGCCATTTTAACTTAGATCCACAGGGTGAACACTAATTTGCAGTAGAACAGGAATTGAATCTTTAGTCCTGACTTTAACCTTTATGGGAAGGTTCAGGTTGGGAGCCTGGAGTATAAACAGGTGTCCTACCCAAAATCGTCGTACTCCCACCAGGTTAAAATTGTACCTTTTTGTTTCGGGTTTCCTATATCTGCAGCTTTTTTTGTGTGAGTTTAGCTAAATTGCAGTAAAACCCATTGCTGGCAGGAGATGCATCATCCTCAAAGTGGTCCAGGGGATATTCACAGTAACTTCATTGCAATAAGCCTATTTGTTACACTAATAATTAAACTTTAAACTTTAGTGCCGGAATTTTACCGCTCGCCCGCTCGAGGCTCGTAAGATCCTGCCTGAGGCCAACGGAGAATGCGAGCCTCGCCCGCCCTAATTTTGAGTCGGGCGTGCCGGTAAAATTCTGGCATAGGTGTCCAAATGATATAATAATAAGGACAAAAGCTGCTGTCCCAGACATTCCACTGTTTACAACAATCAGCTTTGTGGTGGATTCAAATTAGTCCTGTAAACAAGAAAGAGGGGTGAGTTACCTGGATAATTTATGAAACCAGTGAAATGTTGCGTTCACAGAGGTTGAATGCTCATAATCCTAAATGTCAGCTCAGACCCAAGTGCTTCGAGTGCTATACTGCTGAGAAAATTCTTTAAACTGCTTCTCAGCAGTTTCTGGCAGTGAAATAATTTGCTTCCCAGTCTCTGTAATGAAGTTATTACCATGGATTCTAGGCATTGCCATCCTCATAACGGAAACAGAACAGGGGTAGGAGAAATGAGCGAGGCATGCGGAATAAGGGGAAGAAAACCATCTAAAAGTTAACCCTGCACAATATAGCCCAAGCCATTCCTTTGATGGTGGCTCAGAAGATGTCTGCTTAAGTAGACAAAGACTCAATGAGAAAGTATATAAGGACATGCATCCTATTACAAACTGACATCTGAGCATCTTCGGAAGCCAAAAGTCGACTTTAATGCAGAATTATAGGAATAACTAGATTAAAAAGACCAAAGCCCGGCTAATCCTCCTTCGACAATCCTAATAGTCACATGATGCAATGATAATTGAGTTGTTGGCTAATCATAGCAATCAATCTCCATCCATAAGCCTATTAGTATAACACAGACCCAGAGCAGAGCTTCCTGATGCTTCCTAACTCCTCTCGTATCTTAAGAATAATAAATGAAGGAGTGACACACATATAAAGAGACAGCAAGGAAGGTTCAGAAGAAGCAAATTGCTCACCTTGGCTGCTCTGGGGAGGTTGTTAAGTGTTTTCCTGTGGTGCAGAGGAGTTCTGAGGAGGAGGCACTCACGAATGTTAGCTGTTTGTCTTTTGGCTTTTACTGCCATCCTTCGTGCCTGCTTCTTCGAATGCTGCCCTGGTCCTTTTAAGAAATAGTAGATTTCTGTATCCAGCTGCAGCCCAAGGGTCTCTGCCAGCTGTTTTAAAGCTCACCCTTTGGCATACGTCCATGGGCCATGATTTAACAGCTGTGCATGCCGTTGTCGCAAATCCCATAATGGTCGCAAAATCTCTCAAGAGTCCAAAAATGGGATTTGCGCCAGCAAGATTTAGTTCTGGATCTTACCCGCAACCCCTCCAATGTCTTGGCAAAGAAATAGAAATTTCTGCCCCTGGTACCCTGGCAGTGCTGATCTGGCTGTGCCAGGGTGGGCCCTCTGGGGAGTCCAAATGGGCTGGAGTTCCCCTTATGTGTTGTGGGGTGCACGTCCTGATGCATGTGGGGTGGTGAATACCCTAATGCCTTTTGGGGGGGATGTCTGTCCGGTGCTGGGGAGCGATTCTTGTGGCTTGTGGATGGGAGAGGGGAGGGAGTCGCCCTGATGCCTGTGGTGATGACTATGAGACTTCCCAGTGCTTGCTGGGGAGCAGATATACCTGGGAGGGGAGGGTCACCCTGATGTCCTGTGGAGTGGTGTGGGGAGTTTATCTTTTGCGCAGATCGGGGCATCCTTTAAAAATGCACCCTGACAGGGTGCTAAATTGGGGGAAGGCTAACTATAGCCGGATTAGGCAGGAATTGGTGGCCGTTGATTGGGAGAGGCTGTTCGGGGGTAAGTCCACGTCTGGCATGTGGGAGTCTTTTAAGGAACAGTTGATAAGGCTGCAGGACAGGCATGTGCCTGTAAAAAAGAAGGATAGGAAAGGTAGGATTCGAGAGCAGTGGCTAACCAGGAAAATTGAGGATCTGATCACAAAGAAACGAAAGGCGTACGTTAGGTCCAGGCAACTGAAAACAGATGGAGCTCTGGAGGAATACAGAGTAGGAAAGAACTCAAATGGGGAGTTAGAAGGGCAAAAAGAGGTCACAAAATGTTCTTGGCAGATAGGATTAAGGAGAGTCCTAAGGCATTTTATTCATATGTTAGGAACAAAAGAGTTGTCAGGGAAAAAGTCGGACCTCTCAGGGACAAAGGAGGGGAATTATGCTTAGAACCCAAGGGAATAGGGGAGATCCTAAATGAATACTTTGCATCGGTATTCACAAAGGAGAGGGACTTGTTGACTGGGAGTGTCTCAGAGGGAGGTGTTGACCCGTTAGAGAGAATCTCCATTACAAGGAAGGAAGTGTTAGGTTTTTTAGGTAACATTAAAACTGACAAATCCCCAGGGCCTGATGGCATCTATCCTAGACTGCTCAGGGAGACAAGAGATGTAATTGCTGGGCCTCTGACGGAAATCTTTGTCTCTTCATTGGACACAGGTGAGGTCCCTGAGGATTGGAGGATAGTGAATGTCATACCGTTATTTAAGAAGCGTAGCAGGGATAACCCGGGTAATTATAGGTCAGTGAGCTTGACGTCCGTGGTGGGGAAGTTGTTGGAGAGGATTCTTAGAGACAGGATGTATGCGCATTTAGAATTGAACAATCTCATTAGTGACAAACAGCATGGTTTTGTAAGAGGGAGGTCGTGCCTTACAAATTTGGTGGAGTTTTTTGAGGAAGTGACAAAAACGGTTGACGAAGGAAGGGCCGTGGATGTCGTCTATATGGATTTCAGTAAGGCATTTGACAAAGTCCCTCATGGCAGGTTGGTTAAGAAGGTTAAGGCTCATGGGATACAAGGAGAGGTGGCTAGATGGGTAGAAAACTGGCTTGGCCACAGGAGACAGAGGGTAACAGTTGAAGGGTCTTTTTCCGGCTGGAGGTCTGTGACCAGTGGTGTTCCGCAGGGCTCTGTACTGGGACCTCTGCTATTTGTGATATATATAAATGATTTGGAAGAAGGTGTAACTGATGTTATCAGCAAGTTTGCGGATGACACGAAGATGGCTGGACTTGCGGATAGCGAAGAGCATTGTCGGGCAATACAGCAGGATATAGATAGGCTGGAAAATTGGGCAGAGAAATGGCAGATGGAATTTAATCCAGATAAATGCGAAGTGATGCATTTTGGAAGAACTAATGTAGGGGGGAGTTATACAATAAATGGCAGAGCCATCAAGAGTATAGAAACACAGAGGGACCTAGGTGTGCAAGTCCACAAATCCTTGAAGGTGGCAGCACGGGTGGAGAAGGTGGTGAAGAAGGCATATGGTATGCTTGCCTTTATAGGATAGGATATAGAGTATAAAAGCTGGAGTCTGATGTTGCAGCTGCATAGAACGCTGGTTAGGCTACATTTGGAGTACTGCGTCCAGTTCTGGTCGCTGCACTATCAGAAGGACATGGAGGCTTTAGAGAGAGTGCAGAGAGGGTTTACCTAGGATGTTGCCTGGTATGGAGGGTCTTAGCTATGGGGAGAGATTGGGTAAACTGGGCTTGTTCTCCCTGGAAAACGGAGAATGAGGGGAGACCTAATAGAGGTGTACAAGATTATGAAGGGTATAGATAGAGTGAACAGTGGGAAGCTTTTTCCCAGGTCGGAGGTGACGATCATGAGGGGTCACGGGCTCAAGGTGAGAGGGGCGAGGTATAACTCAGATATCAGAGGGACTTTTTTTACACAGAGAGTGGTGGGGGCCTGGAATGTGCTGCCAAGTAGGGTGGTGGAGGCAGGCACGCTGACATCGTTTAAGACTTACCTGGATAGTCACATGAGCAGTCTGGGAATGGAGGGATACAAACGAATGGTCTAGTTGGACCAATGAGCGGCACAGGCTTGGAGGGCCGAAGGGCCTGTTCTTTGATCTATGTGGGGCCAGGCTTGCCGGCTCTATCAGGCCCTGGCCCCGCCGGAGTGATGAAACAAACCACGCCCCCAGATTCTCTACTCACTGAGTACCAGAGAATCTGGAGAGAAAGCACGGCTGTTCAGCTACACGCTGACAAATTGTGGGACAGTTCCACCCATGGTCTTTGCCAGCATCAATATTGGAAAATATTGCCAAGAAATCTAATTCCAAGCCAAATAAGCACAACAGTGAGATTTGGAAATAAATCTCCAGAATGTATTGTCCCATAACTTCAGTGGAAAGCAGATTGGGCATGGTGTCAATTTCCTACATGTCTATTTGATGGTGCTGGCATAGAGCAATTCATTCCCTCAGCGCCTTTGTCGGCCCTAACTCTCATTTCTTTCCCAGATATCTGCCCTTGGCTCCAGGTGTATCTCAGGCTGGAATGTTAGTATCATGAAATGTGAAAAAAAACTTGAAATAAAAGACATGAACATAAATATGTTCAAAAAATACACGAGCTGGGAAGTGAACATCAATGACTAACAGTTCCATGTTTCTGTGAGGTTAGATCCGGAAATATCCAATAAATCTGGCTTCTGGCACCCTTTGCTCAGTGCTTGTTACTTTCAGTACAGCAATATCATTAGGTATGGCTGTTAGAGCCCAAGACTATGAGATATAGGGCCTGATTTTACCAAAACTTCGCGCCCAAAAACGGGCGCGAAATCGCGGTAAAGTTGGGCGTCGGGCCTATACCACGATCTGCACCCGATTCCAAGCAGATCACAGCTTTACCGACACCCAATTTGGGCGCGGGTCCGGCCCGTGCCCGAATCGGGCGGCCCGCCGATTTAAATGCATTTGCATGCATTTAAATCGACTTAATGAACCGCGCGCCCAACTCTACCGCCAAATCCCACTTTACCGTCTTCGGGCCCGATCCGCGTCCATGCTGTTACCGACCTGCAAAATAAAAGTCTGAAGTTGCTGCTGCAGCCTCCGAAGAGCGGGTTCAGAGACTGCAATGGCTCTCTGACCCAGGTCATCCTCTGGTCGGGGCGGGAGGGGGGTGGGAGGAAGAGAGGGGGTGTGACGTATCATCCCCTGGGGGGCGGGTGGGGGAGGGTGGGAGGGGAGGGGGTGTGACCGATCATCCCCAGGGGGGTGGGGAGAGGGGGTGTGATGTATCATCCCCGGGGGGGGAGGAGATGGTGTGTGATGTCTCGTCCTATGGTTGGGGGGCTCCGCTGCCTGTCTGCGGCCGATCCGTCCTGGCACCATCACTGGTAAACTACCAGCCACAGATTACTCTTCCCTGCAGGAGCGAGAGAGCGGGAGAGATGGCTGTGGCTGGTAGTGCACCACTGATGGTGCCAGGAGGGATCGGCCGCAGACACGCAGCGGAACCCCCCTGACCAGAGGATGATACGTCACACTCCCTCTCCTCCCCCCAGGGGATGATACGTCATACCCCCTCTCCTACCCCCCCCCCCCCCCCCCCCCCCCCACCCCGCCTCAGGGGATGATCGGTCACAACACCTCTCCTCCCACCCCCCCCCCCACCCCCAGGGGATGATACGTCACACCCCATCTTCACCCCCCAGGGGATGATTGGTCACAACCCCTCTCCCCCCCCCCCCCCAGGGGATGATTGGTCACACCCCCTCCCCTCCCACCCACTCCCCCGGCCAGAGGATGATCATCAGAGAGCCGCTCTCTCCGCTTTCTGTTTTTTTTCCGTGCCCAGGCACACTCTGTCACATTTTTTTCGAACTGCGCATGCGCAGTTCAGAGCTCCGATCGGTCCGCCAGCGCTAAACCCTGCCCACAGCGCAGATCGGGCCTGAGCCGGCAAAACGCGTATGGGCGCGCTGGAAAGAGGATTCCAAGCGCGGATCTATTGGACGCCCAGACCCGGCACTTAGACTCAAAATGGTAAAATTCCCCCCATGGTGTGTTTCAGTTTACTCTTCGAAATATCGCAAAGATCACCGACTTGTACAGGAAATGAACAATTTTTGGTCGATTTTATAAAATAAGCAGGCTACAAGTAGACATATATATTTAAATAAGTTCTTGATAAGGTCACCTGGGACATTATTTTTTTTTCCTTTACCATTCAATTAAGTGGGAACTTGGAGAGTTTTCAGCCCAAATCCGGTATTGGATTTTTCAGAATTAGACGACTCTATTTTGGGGTTTAGTCCAGCCGATGTTTTGGATCATGTCTGCCTCTGGAATAATTTTGTAAGATTCCATGCTCCTTCTGCCTATGACAGCACTGTCATCTGCTCCCTGTATTGTTTTCCTGGCTGGCTACTTTGCTGCATGTACCTGTCTTTCTAATAATCTTTCCCCCTTACATTAGCTCACTTATTTTCATTTCTACCTTTTGAAACTGTATTCCCTTGCATAAGTTCTCATTCTGATTTAGTTCCATTGCGATCGCCATTCTGAGCAATTGGGCTCATAATCGCTGGCTGTATGTGTGGCTGAATATTTATCTATGCATTTTTTTTATTAATTCAAAGGATGTGGGCTTCGCTGGCTAGGCCAACATTCATAGCCCATCCCTAATTGCCCTTGAGAAAGTGGTGTTGAGCTGCCTTCTTGAACCATTGCAGTTCATGTGGTGTAGGTACACCCACGGTGCTGTTAAGGAGTGTGTTCCAGGATTTTGACCCAGTGACAGTGAAGGAACGGTGAAATATTTCCAAGTCAGGGAGATGAGTGGTTTGAACAGGGACTTCTCGGTGGTGGTGTTCTCATATATCTGCTGCCCTTGTCCTTCTAGATGGTATATGTCGATGCTACTGTATGTTAGTGGTGGAGGGAATGAATGTTTGTGGAAGGGGTGCCAATCAAACGGGCTGCTTTGTCCTGGATGGTATCGAGCTTCTTGAAGTGTTGTTGGATCTGCTCTCATCCAGTCAAGGGGAGTGTGATGACTTCAGCCAGGCTAATGAGGTTGGCTTGGTAGAGTATGAACTACCTGATGAGTCTTCACCTGGTGCGGAGAGGGGCGGGTCGGGATGCCGACCTCCTCATGAGCCTGCTCCTGGGCCTGGCGAGACGCGCCATCAATAGGTCCAGGCAACGGGCGATCGACGGGGCCGTCCATCCTGACTGTCTGCCCCTCTACCGCGGCTACATTCGCGGCCAGGTGTCTCTGGAGAGGGAGCATGCGGTGTCCACGGGCGCGGTTGACGCCTTCCGCGACCGCTGGGCACCGCAGGGGCTGGGGTATATTATCGACCCCGATAATCACCTTTTGGTTTGACGTTTTAAGTTTCCTTTCGACTTTGATTTTGGTTCGGGCTGTTCCCCCCTTCCTTTTGGGGAGCCGCCCCTTTTACTTTGTCCCTAAGTTAATTTGAGTTTGTTTACTTGATTGGTGTCGAAAGAAATACCTGATGAGTCTTCCCTACCTGAAAGAGATACCTGATGAGTCGTAATTGATGGTTAAATCAGGGAGCCTCATGCTCCCTATTTAAAGCAGGTGTGTCAAACTCCCAGCCTGCATTCAACAGGGAGCAACTGGAGAGTTGGCTGTGTACAGATGTATGGTGTAAATAAAGTAACTTGGTGACGGGACCTTCGTCTCTGTGGAGTTATTACAGGGAAAATGTGTTTCATCTTATTCCAATACTGAAGTATTTCATGAATGGCAGAATGTGGTGTGGTACACACATGCGAGACATCTGCTTTTAATATGTTTTTAATTTAACAATTAATTACACCATAGCCTTGATATTATGCCTTCCCTGTCCCTAACCTGCCCCCCCCACCCCCCACATCCCCAACCACTGTTAAAGATGGGCAGAAGGGCTGAAAGTGGTTTGGGGAAGGTTAAACCCAACCCACCGTGTACAACCATTGGCATTCCTATAACAGCAGGTAGTGAGGCATGCCAATGTCCAATCTAGGAGTTGTGGATGCATCATTAGCATATTTAAATCAGAGTCCCACAGTATAATTGGAGCCTGATTTAAATTGAACAGCAATCGGTCAGTTTTCCCAGGGCTCAGGAAATCTGATTGTGAAATGAAGGCAGGTTGCTTCAAAAGTTATGTGCTTTTCATTGTACCTCTTGTGGGTCAGGAGGAGCAGGATTTGCCTGCTTTACCTGATTTGCTGCATGGCCCACAATTCAGTTGCCAAGGGTCCCTGGCTGCGGCCTTCCATGGTTTGTTTTCCAAACTGACTGGCTGCCGAGCAAAGAAAAGGGAAAATAAATTTTTAATACAGCTCTGGTCCTCGCCTTGTTTCTCCCGCACTATTGCCAGGGCCTTGACAGAATTATGAAATAAAATTCAGAAAGTTACAATACATCGAAGCGTAGAAATTTTGTGCACCTGGCACGGAGTTATACCTACAAAGAGCCTATTTTGGGAATTTAGTTGTGGGCCCCTAAAGGACTTTTCATTAACAATTTTGAGGACATATAAATATTAGCAAGAAAGACAAACTGTACAGATTTTCATATAAGTCACTGCTGAAGGAAGCGCTGAGGATTTTACTTTTCTGGTAGAATATAATTTACAGCTGCATGTATATGCCGTTATGTATGCATTAAACTTATTGCTTGAGTGTTCAAAGGTTTGTACCAAGAACAAAGGACTAATTAGGACATGTACATGCATCAGGGGGATGGACAACAGAAACTGAAACAAGTGCAATAACTTAGTTTTCACTGAAATATATTGAAAATAAGTAATGTGTTTGAATGAAACCAGTTTTCATTATGAAGGGAGCTACTTTTAGCAGTGATTTAATGTACTTTGTTTCGGATTTGATTTCCTGCTCGCTGCTGGTCACAGGAAAAGAAGTCACATTACAGAACGCAATCAGGCGCAGAAGATTGAGTTACACTGAGCTTGTACAGCAAGTATGGTGGCAGCAAAATCTGAGGCCATTCCAGCTTGCCTACAAGCAGGTCATAAACAAATCAATCATTCTGATTTCCTTTCAAAATTGCAAGGCAATCAAAGGAAATGTTAATATCACATTAAATGGGAGTACAGAGAGAAGTCTCTAATCCCTCAGGCTAAGCTGGAATCAAACCCTGATGCCAATAATGTGCATTGATCCTCTATGCCACCCAAGTATTTGAGATTTAGTAACATCTCTCTAACTTAGTAAAACCTAACAAATTTACTTAGTTCCTACCACATTATCATTTTAATCTTTTTGAGAGGGTACTTGTGTATTATTCCCACTTTGGCTGGGATTTTCCCAGCACACTGTGCTGCGCTGGGGACAACAGCGGGAGCCTTTGGCAAGATTCACAACCGGTGTCCGGCTGGTCCTGAGTCTCCGAGGCCCTTTTCATTTTAGCGCAATCAGCTCCATGCTGCAAATCAGCGTGGAGCTGATCATCATATGGAAATTGACATTTCCACTATCATCCCGGGAAATTGATATTTCTGTATGATTACTGGGCCCTGGATGGTAGTCTCCGGGCCCACTGGCGTCTCCCCCAGCCTGGCACCCTGGCACTGCCCACCAGGCAACTTGGCATTGCCCACAGGGTGCCAGGCAGTGCTAAGGGGGCAGAACCAGAGGGATGGGGCATACTGGGGCTGGGGACTATTGGGAGTGATTGGTGATAGGTGGGGACCCGCTGCCACTCTGCAAGTGGGATCAGTGGGGGAGGGAACGAGGGGGCAATCAGGGCAGGTCACCGGGGTGGGGTGGGGTAAACGCTGTTCATCGGGTGGGTAAATCGGGGCTCGGGGAGAGATTGGGGCTGGCCCGGGGCGGTGGTCCGGTAGGCTAGCGAAACTCAGCTAATGTTCTGGGGACCTGGGTTCAAATCCTACCACAGCAGATGGTGGAATTTCAATTCAGTAAAAAAAAATCTGGATTTAAGAATCGACTGATGAAACCATTGTCGATTGTCAGAAAAACCCATCTGTTTCACCATCTGTCCTTTAGGGAAGGAAATCTGCCGTCCTTACATGGTCTGGCCTACATGGATGGCACGGTGGCACAGTGGTTAGTACTGCTGCCTTACAGTGCCAGAGACCCAGGTTCGATTTCCAACTTGGGTTACTGTGCGGAGTCTGCACATTCCCCCTGTGTCTGCGTGAGTTTCCTCCGGGTGCTCCAGTTTCCTCCCATAGTCCGAAAGACGTGCTGGTTAGATGCATTGGCTATGTTAAATTCTCTCTCAGTGTACCCGAACAGACGCCAGAGTGTGATGACTAGGGAATTTTCACAGTAACTTCATTGCAGTGTTAATGTAAGCCTCCTTATGACACTAATAAATAAATGAACTTGAAACTTTATGTGACTCTAGAGTCACAGCAATGTGGTTGACTCTCAGCTGCCCTACAAGGATTACTAGAGATGGGCAATAAATGCTGGCCAGCCAGTGAGACTCATGTCCCACAAAGAAAAGAAAATTACAGCACAGAAACAGGCCCTTCGGTCCTCCAAACCTGCACCGAACATGCTGCCTGGCAATGAATAAAAGAAACTCATGGTCAATCACTTACCATCTGTTTAGTGTTTCTCCAATGGTGCATGGCAAAGATTAGGGAGTAATCACGGTGAGAATTATGGACATGTACCCATAACCTGGGATTTCAGTTTTAATATTACAATGCTGGCACAAAATCCGTCCTTTTGCAATCCTTGTTACACCCCTCAGGTGAAACAGATTAAGCTCTATTTTTCGTAGATGTGATACAGAGTTTACTATGATAATACCACCCTGTTCCTGCCCCACTGAACTCATTTCTTCCGCTCTTGACTCCATTCTCACTCCCCTTCTCCAGTCCCTTCCCATCTACATTCGCGACTCCCCTGATGCCCATGTCACATCAATAATTTCCAGTTTCCCAGCTCTCTTCTCTTCACTGTGGACGCCCAATTCCTTTACACCTCCATCCCCCACCATAACACTCTCAGGGCTTTCTGCTGCTTCCCCTAGCAGAGGCCCAAACAATCCCTGTCCATCATTGCTCTCCTCCACCAAGCTGAACTTGTTGTCTCATTCAACAATTTCTCCTTTAACTTATCGTAAATGAAAGGTGTTGACTATGAGGATCCGTAATGCCTATCCTTTTGTGGGGCATGTGGAACATTCCTTGTTCCAGTCCTACTCAGTCCCTCTCCCGCAACTCTACATCTGTGACATCCATGACTATATCAGTGCCGCTTCATACTCTCATCTGGACCTGGAAAACATTATCGATTTTGCTTCCAAAATTTCCACTCCCTTTGCCTTCACATGGTCTATCTCCGACACTTCCCTTCCCTTCCTTCACCTCATTGTCTCCATTTTTAGCGATAGACTGGCCATCAATATTCATTACAAACCCACTGACTTCCGCAGCTATGCCGACTGAGCTCCTCACACCCCGCTTCCTGTAAGGACTCCAGCTCATTCTCCTAGTTTCTCCACTTCCATTGCATCTGTTCCATTAATACCATCTTCAAAAACAGCGCTCCTGACATATCAGCTTCTTTCCTCTACCTTGGAGCACCCTCCACACTGTGGTTGACTGCAAACTCAAAAATGATCACCCAAAATGCCCTCACTTCTTCCCCTCCCTCCAAGAACCATGAAAGAGTCCCACTTGTCCGTACTTTCCACCTCACCAGCCTTCGCATTCAAAGGACCATCTTCTACCATTTCTGCCAACTGCAGCATGATATCACCTCTAAACACATTTTCCCCTATCCCACGCATTTAACATGGCCAATCTACCTCACCTGCATATCTTTGGACTGTGGAAGGAAATGGGAATACCTGGAGGAAACCCACGTAGACACAAGGAGAAAGTGCAAACTCCACACAGACAGCCACCCAAGGCCGGAATCAAACCCGGGTCCCTGGTGATGTGAGGCAGCAGTGCTAACCATTGTGCCACTTATGGTATATCCAGCATTTTCTGTTTTCATTTCAAATCTCTAGCCTCCACAGTACTTTGCTTTTATTTATACCAGGAATGGGTGGCTTTACAAATGCAGTGATACTGGATTTTGTTTCAGTACAACAAGGAAGCCTAAGAGGAGATCCATTTTAGGTATTCTGAATTATGAGGGGTTATAATAAATTAAATAGGAGAAAAAAAAATCTTATTACTCTGATTGGTAACCATACATCTGTAAGTTTTTCAGGCACCACCAACGCATATAAGGACTGAAAAACGCACATTGGCCATTTAAATGGTAGAAGTGGCCGCGTTTGGCTGCAGAAACTGGCTGTTTTCTCCCAGCAGGCTCAGCCCTGCCTGTGTGCAGAAAGGGTGCCTCCAGTCGAATTCACAAACGGTCAGGGTCCAGACAGGCTGCTGATTAGATTAACTGAATCACAAAGGGAGCAGATGATGTCACCAGACCAGACCGGCATTGAGATTGGAAGATCGATACCAACCACAATGTACCTGGATAAGATACAATAGATACGATAATGGGGCTATCCAGCAGTAAGGACAAACCCATCTCCATGATGGGAAAGCAATCTGTAAGCCCCGGTAAAGTGATTAGGAACATCGATGGGCCATTCATACTGGACAAGGCAGTCTCAGCCGTTTGTGATTTCAATAGGCTGTGCTGTCACTGAGGCTGATAGCGATCTAGGACCATTGTTCTTGCAATTGCCGGTGGGGGCGGAGCTCACGGGACTTTTGAAATCTGAACTTTAAAAAGTGTGGCTTCGCAGCCATTCTCTCTCTTTTCTCTTCGGACCCACATGGCAACTCTCTCACCCTCCTGAACCGCGTTGCAGACAGCAATTTTCCAGCACACAGCCAACCCAGAAGGTCAAGGTCGGCTCATAGAAATCATAGAAATCATAGAAACCCTACAGTACAGAAAGAGGCCATCCGGCCCATCAAGTCTGCACCGACCACAATCCCACCCAGGCCCTACCCCCATATCCCTATATATCTACCCACTAATCCCTCTAACCTACACATCTCAGGACACTAAGGGCAATTTTTAGCATGGCCAATCAACCTAACCCGCACATCTTTGGACTGTGGGAGGAAACCGGAGCACCCGGAGGAAACCCACGCAGACACGAGGAGAATGTGCAAACTCCACACCGACAGTGACCCAAGCCGGGAATCAAACCCAGGTCCCTGGAGCTGTGAAGCAGCAGTGCTAACCACTGTGCTACCGTGCCGCCCTAAAAGAAGGCGCTTTGCATTGGCCGGGAATCGAACCCGGGCCTCCCGCGTGGCAGGCGAGAATTCTACCACTGAACCACCAATGCACAGAGCTCAACTGAGTATTTCCTAGTAATTCGTGAAGTTCCCGAGGGTAACATAGCAGTGGAGGCTTTTGTGGGAATGGTGGGTGCATGAACCTTTTCAGAGTATAAGATATTGCTAACACTGTTTAAAGTTAGAATTGACGTTGTGCACGTTTAGTTTTGTTCCCATAGTCATAGAGTATAAGATACCTATATGTTGTCTTCTGCTGTTGATGAGGTTTAATTTTGGTGTTTAATAAAAGATATATGATTTGAACTCGATTGGAGCCCATCTTGCTCTTTCATTTTCTCATCAGCTATCTCTGGTCAGGTCACATTTTAATATCCCTTACCATAATTCCAGAGTCGAGACCGAGGGTACTCTGGGCGATTCGAAACCGCCCACTCAGGAACGGCTGCCAGGTAGTGGATAGGCAACAGTTTCCTTTTCTCTCTCTTGGGGGCGCTACTCTAGTGAAGTAGGCGCAAGGTGGCCGTTGCTCCATCGGCGAGAGAGAGAATCACTCGGGCATTGGTGGGGTTTGGGTAACGGCGAACCAAACCTAAAATAAGCCCGCGAGTGGAGTTAAAAAGAGGGAGCCCGCTACACATTTAAGATCAGCAACAAAAGAGCGAAGGGAGAGATTAGAAGAGTGGAGTTAAAAGTTTGGAGTGGACTCTCTGGAACCTTCAGTCAGAAGACTCCAGTTGGGGCGCACCTTCTGTTACCTTTCACAGGTAGGCATTAATTGTAAGATAGAACAGGACATCATTATAGGAGACTCAAATTCTGTCTGCCTCTGACATCTGCCAACGCCCCCTGACAACTTGGGAAGCTGAACAGTGCCAAAAACTGGAACTCTTTTTTTTTCTCTTTCCAGCATTGGGGGGTCAAGGCAAATTATGGAGCTGCACCCGTTCTGTGGCTTGGTTTATATAATCTCAGGATGGAACAGGAATTTCTTGGTCTGTGAGGATTAATGCCGCAGTACAGGTGTTACACCTGCTATCCAGTGAGTTAACTTGCAATTGGGAATTTACTAATTAAGGGAATCTCAGGGACATTAACTATTTTAAGTCCATGGCTCACCGCAAGCATGCAGTTGTTTTGTCACAATGCTTCCTCCTCTTGGCAATTATCAATTTCAAAAATTGGACTGAATTCGGCGTGGTGGCACAGTGGTGAGCACTGCTGCCTCACAGCGCCGGGGGTCCGGGTTCAATTCCCAGCTTGGGTCACTGTCTGTATGGAGTCTGTATGTTCTCCCCGTGTCTGCATGGGTTTCCTCCGGGTGCTCTGTTGCCTCCCACAGTCCAAAAGACGTGCTGGTTAGGTGCGTTGGCCATGCTAACTTCTCCCTCCGTGTACCACAACAGGCACGGAGTGTGGCGATTAGGGGATTTTCACAGTAACTTCAGGGGGCGATTCTCCCAAAAGTACTGAATTGGCAAAAACACTGGTCTAGATCACAACTGTTTTTTCAGTGCAACTTCTCACCCGAATCTCCGCACTCTGTGCACTGCAGAGGTCCCAGTCGTGAATCTCATTAATAACCCAGGGGGCGGGGCCTATTCACGCCGGAGTTTGACAGTTCTGGATCTCTGCACATGCGCAGTGGCCCCGATCCATCAGACTCCCTGTTTGTTGGTCAGCTCGATCGCTGGCCAGCCCAGGACCCCCGCAGTGCTGACCCTCCAGCCGGCCCCCATGACAATTCCCGGGCCAGTTCTGACCCTCTGTCCCGGAGCGCCCTGATCTCCAGGCTCCCACCCCCAGCAATGGCGATATCCCCACCCCGCACCACAGCAGACCCCACCCCTGTTAACCCCCCTCCCCTGGAAGACCAACCTCCCCCCCAAGGCAGACCCCCACAGCAAAGCACTCCCCCCAGCCCATCCTGATCACTGGCCTCCCTCCAGCCCAGAACGATCCCCATGCAGAGTGGCAGCAGGACCCCCCACCAATCGCCCCATAGGCCCCGCCTACAATAGGTCCCACTCCCTTGACCCTGCCCAATGTCCACTGGGCAGCACCAAGGTGCCCCTGGGCATGGGCACTTTGCCCCTTGGGCGGTGCCAGGAGGCACAGGCTGGCATTGCCAGCGTGCCCATATCCAGGGGGCACCACCCCCTGCCACCCGACCCTCTGAAGGGCCCTGCTTGCCCCCCCTTCACTCCGGCGGGGTCTCCCGCTAGCTTCCCAAATATGGGAAGCTACTTTAAACCCCGCCGGAGTGAAATACTCCTGGCAGGGTGGGTGATGCTATTGGGCCCGGCAAGTTCTATGCCAGGCCCGATAATGACACTTAAGATAGATTGAAAATACATTTAAAACACTTAAAACCACTTACCTCTCTTCCCGCCGGTTTCCAGCGTGGTCCCGACTGCGCCTGTTCTCTGGCTCTGGGAGACGCG
The DNA here is from genome assembly GCF_964213995.1 of Mustelus asterias. Lineage (NCBI taxonomy): Eukaryota > Metazoa > Chordata > Chondrichthyes > Carcharhiniformes > Triakidae > Mustelus > Mustelus asterias. Next base: position 79,872,278 of record NC_135801.1, on the reverse strand, counting down.
CATGCGCCAGGAACACATGCGCGAATCCTGCAAAATGGCCGACACACGCATCTCCCGATCCGACCCACCAGAAAATTTGCGGGTTGCGATGGGAGAATTGCCCCCGATGCAATGTTAATGTCAGCCTACTTGTGACTAATAAATAAACTTTAAACTTTTAATTCAGAGTTATGTCATTCCCTTTATTCATTTGTCAAGCATGGTACACCACGGGTTAATGTGATTCACCATTCACTTACCTTGGGAATAGACATTGACACAGCTGGGAAAATGTTGACATTTTGGTTCTTTTGCTGTCAGTCAACCTATTAAGTAAAAGTTGTGCAAGTTCCACTGCCAAAAATATGTTTACTGACAGTGACAGGAGAAACTTCACATCTGATTATGTGCTGGGTTTACAAAGATAACAAACAGATGGTTTCCAGAACAGTAAGATTCCCAAATGATTGAAATGATAGTTATTATGCCAAATGTTGTGGTTGTCAAGAGATAAGGAAACTGCTGAGTTTTGAGAGATGTTTATTTCCTGTTTGAGTACAGCTGGCACCTTCTAAGTAGGAAAGGAGTGGGAAATTCTGTGGCTGCTTTAGCCCTGAGATTGGTGGAAACCTATTGTACAGTGTGTTTTGTGCAGGAAGAATCAAGTCAGAAGTCACTGGAAATGTTGCCATTAACAAGAAGCCTTGAAAAAAATAGTAATGGACTTTGATTTAGTCTAGATTGCAGCAATATCAACACTTTATTCTTATTTAATATACTACTCGCAGAGCGCTGGAGGGGTGGGGCTGGTGATGGAAACTGGGGAGGGTGGTGGATTTGAACATAAAATGGACTCTTACTACACAATAAATTATAAGTTGTAGGGCCCCATAGAAGTTCAATTATAACAGCTTTCTCCCATTCATGTAAAACTATATGAAGTGTGGCCCAGCAACTGTATTCTGTTTGGACACTGGGGGTTAAATTTAATAACCCCCCCCCCAAAATAGGAATTGGGATTGTGATATACAGTTAACCTTTCTGACTGTATTACATACAACATGCCAACAGTGTGCTGCCATGCCTGCATTGGCCTTGAGAGGCGATGGTGCTGGTCATTATCAAAATAAGCATTAGCTGAGGCCATGGCCAATGGTTGGGCTAAAACGATTGAAGATTACGGTATCCCCAGACCTAATACTTCTCATATCCCCCTTCTCTCTCATCCCACACTGTCTTTTGATTTGCAAGCTGCAGATGATGTGAGTAAACACCTCTTATTTCTCTCTCTGTCCACATCACAATCTCACCCTTCTGCCTTTCTGTTCTCAGATACCCAAAAAGTGTAACCTGGACAGAAAGTGGAGGAGGAGCAAGAAGGCAGTGAAGAGGAAGAGGGGCCCTCCCTTGACTTCACACACCCAACCCTTGGCTCAGATACTCACTGCGTATAATTTAGAGGATAGCATTAAGGTCAGGGCTGCATGAGATGAGACACTGGGCATGAGTGGGATACTGCTGGGGCATGAGACTAAGATGGAGCAGGTGTCAGATTGCCAGAAAACAAGGTCACATAGGAATTATTCTGCAAAGGACTCAGCTCGAATGGGACACCTACGGCCATTAGGAAGCCTGCCTGAAAGCCAATGGTCAGGAAGCATGGGCCGGTGTCCCAATGTTTGTGTGCGGCAGTGGATGCTTAGATTGTTGCTATCATGTCTGTTCATTCTAATGTTCAAAGGGGAGGTGTCACAACAATAAAGAAATCAACCAGCAGCTAACCTGTGAGCAATTCATGTTTCTTTAAATAGCACTGGTGCGAATCCTTTCTTATTGATGAAAACTTGATCAGTTGTGCAAGCTTAAGAGCATTGACCCGAGCGTTGGCACCAAAACCAGCATTGCAGACTGATGACAACCTGATCATAATTCCTGTGGTCAATGAGCATGTTCATGCTGGTGCCCTCACCAAGTTAGAGTCTGGCATGATTTGCCCCCAAAATGTGCACATGCACCAGAGATTCCAACTTCTGGCTCTAGTCTAAGGCTATTTGCAGTGCTGAAAAAGAGGCACAATTTATCCTAATTTTTAGCCCTGTATGTCAGTTTATTTTAACATGTAAAGTCTCCAGTTTAATTTTTTGAAGGCATGTTTTAAATGAATGCTCCTAATTCCACTTCATTACTCCTGGCACCTGAGCATTGGACAAGGAGTGGGTGAGTGTGCACAAAATGTTCTTGAAGTGAATCTGTGATACCAGAGCAGAAAAGGAAGTTCATGCACAGATGGACATCCATGGCATAAAAAGCCATTTCTTGGGGGCTTACTTCAATATTATGTAGAAGTTAAGAAAGACATGCATTCATACAATGCCTTTCATGGCTAGGAGATACCCCAAATCATCCCCTATTTTATGAGAAGTGGTGGCTGTTATAATCTAGGAGATGTGGCAGCCAATTTGCACACAGCAAGGTCTCACAAACCATCCCACTCATCTTCAAAGAGTGTCATGGGACCTATTAGGGAGGGTGATTCTGACTCTCAGGATGGTGGATGCCATCCTGAAAATTCAGGCCGTTGGGTTTTTGGATATTTTTGTAAGGTAGCATCTATTGGAGTGACCTTCAGATGATTGGAGGTTGTAATGTTTAGGGTGCAGAATGTACCAAAGATTTATACATTCCATCCTGCCCAGGTGCAGGGGTATAACCGTATTGGGAGATAGCACAGATTACAGGTCATTTCAAAGATCAGTGAACAGCAGTGAGTAAATAACAGCCGGTAGGCTGCACACGGAAAGGAGAGTCCAGGCAATAGAAGTGCTGCCATTAGCTCCATGCTGCTGATGGGTCTGGCACACACAGAGACGCAGAAGCAGCTGTTAGCAGCACTGTGACTGAGAAGCTGGGACTGTGCCTGTGTTTCGATGCTAGATTGTAGCCTGGCCATTACAGGGGAATGCAGTCTCAGTGGTAAATCAAGCTCATCTGGAAAAGAGAATCAGAAGGCTGGACCTGGGAGCAGATTTGAGAGAGACCAAGTCTAGTGTGAGTTTTGAGTGAAGGTTTTACTCATGGAGCTCGGTTGGAGTAGAAGGGCTGTCGGCTAAGGATCAGATGGGAGTGGAGCAAAAACTCCTCATGAAGAAGACAGAGGTTTGAAGACTTTAGTGGCTCATAGTGAGGACTAACATCTGGGTGGGTTGCTGATACATTTGTGGGACCTAACTTAGTTGTGTCTGCCATTTAATGTGCAGTTTGTGGTGTGTCCAACCGCAGTTTGCCTGTTAATTCATGGTTAGCTCATGTTAATTCTGTATGCCAGAGAATAAGATAGAGTATTGACTGTTTGCTGTTGATTTTTGTATGGTGAACTGTATGTTCAAAACCATGGAATCTTGTGGCTTTACTCTCAGTGTAAGCAACTGGAATTTCTAATTTTGTCTACTTCAATTAAAAAAAAGTTACTGGTCCCTAATCAGATTTTGACAAATTTGCGGGTATCGTTTGGGACTGTACTAAAATTTGGGAGTCTGGCCTGGAATCGTAATGTTAAGTATTACAAAAACATCAGAATGCATACATTGGGAAGAGGCCATTGGTCCATATTCCAGCCCTTCCATCAGACATTTATAATCTACACTATTATGGACTCAACTCCACCCACCGAATCTCCTGAAGGATAATTCTGCCTAAATACCTCCTGACTCCATGCTTTTGAGATGTGCTATCGACCCTGGCTGTCAGCGCTCCACAGATAATATCCCACTGGCCCCTGTAGCTCAGGAACCATAATTACTTCAATCTATAATTAACACTAAAACCTACAATTTCAATTCCAAGCAGATACTTATCAAACTTTTTCTCCTGAAGGAACTAAATGACACAATGTCAGCTGTTGTCATTAAGAATTTTTGTCACATATCCAGAAGTATTTTTGTTGGGGGGGGGCGGAGGGGGTGGGGGGTAGTATTTTCTAGTTTTGTTTCAGCCTTGTTTATTTTGAATTCATGCATTCTGGTTTTGTCTTCATAGCTCAAGTGGTAACAGCCCAATTAAAGTATAATGCCACCTATTCTTTCCTCAAGAAAAAATTTAAATATACAAGGTCTCCAAATGATGGGAAAGAAGTCCTCTTCATTTATGTGACAATCGTTTCCCAAATCTGCACGCTGATTCCATTTGGCATTTAAAAAAATAGGATTTATGTTTCCCTTCCATTTATTGTTTCCAATGGCAACCAATCGAGTTTTGCAAACCTTTCATGAAGGTGAATTTCCACTGGATTGCCCAACTTGTCAACCATATCTTCAGCAACAGATCCATGGGAATCCTGAGAAAATTGTGAAGATGGCTTTTACATGGTTTTTCTGGAATTTCCACAGTACTCGCATCATGGTTATAGCTGGAGTGTTCCCACATAGGTCACCTCCCCTTCCTGAAAGCCCTAGGTTCAAAATCATTAGTAACACTTTTCTGTGAACTCTTACCAATGTCCTCTTGAAGGTAGGATGGCCAAAATGTCAAACATTATTGCAAATGTGGTCCCACCAGACACCCATACAAGGCTAAAATAACTCGTTTGAATTACCAGGATGAATATTTGTCTTTAGTGTTAGTACTGCAGAATTATAGGGGGGAATTATCCGACCTCGCTGCTCCATTATTAGATCAATGTTTCTGGCATGACTGGCTGTGAGTGCACAGTGAGTGCAACGTTGGTGTTTAAATGAAGCTCCCCTTGTTAATGGTGCACAGCTGCAGCCACCTCAGGCGAGTCACGCGCCTGGAGACTCCATAACGGCGTGTTTCAGGTGATGGCCATGTGATGTGTACTAAGTATCAGTGAATGGCAGTGTGGAGCACACCGAGGAGACCAGCACGGATCACTCCTGTTTTCTAGCCATTATGACAGAAATACTTTGGGAGAATTCCGCCCTACTTTTGCCGTGAGGGCAGGTAGGAATTCTAAGGCCCAACTGATTTTCCAACCTTTCTCTTTAACATTCCAGGCACACAATTTAACAAGTGCAAATTCATGAATACGCATCCAGTGTGCAAAGGTGCTGTGCTAAAAGAACTAACTATAAACATTTATCTCACAGACAAATACTCATGAGATGCATCTCAATCGCTGATTAGCCTGGCTGCTGGCAACGCTGCATTTCATGGAAACGTGCAGTGAACGATCAATAATCAATCTTTTCCCATCTTTGCTAATAGAAGTCCCTTCATCATGCACAGATTTGTCATGCTGAGAGGAAATGTACAGATAATGAAATGAATGCCCTGTTCAGATGATGTCACAGACTTACAATAAATTCTGGAACATACTTGGAAAGAGTCCTGTGAATGGGGAAAATAATAGCACAGCTTATGCAAGATAAATGCAGCATTTAATGTGTTCGCACATAAATCTGATTCAACTACTCAGAGCCTGTGTGGACTTGACTATATACAAATGCTAATATGCAAGTCAATCAGCAAGCACACTTATAGCTGCCACACACAGTCAGACATATTCACAGCCACACTGGATAGCAGCACCAAGTACGGAAATTCATTGTTCTGTTAAGGTAAAGTGCAGAACATATAGAGGGCTAACCAGATGATAATGATAACACATTCCACATATTACCCTTCATTTTATTATGCTGATCAAATAAACTCCATAAAATATTTTATATTTTTAACTATTTTAATGCAAAAATGATATGGTATAAAGAAGGAAAATGGGATTCTTGGCATTTCTATTCTTGGTTTCTTACTTGCAAATTAATAACATTCTGTGACATATGATAATTTTATTGAAATAGGAATTATAGTGCTTGTCCATGAGTCATGCTACAATCACATATTACACCTGGACATATGTACAAATTATTTCAGTGCCTCAACATGGTTCATGTTTGACATTGGGACTAAGTTTTCATCATGGAGGTAGGAACTGGGAGCCAGGGGTTTTCTCAATATCAGGATTGTATCTCCCCCAGAACATGGGGTTTTCATCCAGTTGTGGTAATATAAACAGGGCCTAGTTTTAATGCTGATATCCTAAATTAAAGAATTGGGCATATTAAAATCAAACACAGGCAAACCTCGGGCAGGCCAATTGTACAAATACACAAACATGTCTGGGCCTGACCCATCAATCACCTATCAAAGGTCGTTGCACTCTACTGATACTTAGCAGGAGATCATTGCACCCCATTGAAATGCACCGGCCTATTGTTAGAAGCCCAGATCGGGCCAGACTTTCTGTCACCGAGAGTTCCTGCAGTTAGCTTATCTGACAACAGGTTACATGTAAGCAACAGCATGGAGATGGACACCTGGGGGCGGACCCTGGTGTCCTGTCAGGCAGACATCAAGAAACCCAGTGGGTATTGGAACCCCCTCCTGGGACCTCATTGGCTGGAAGCCAGAGAAGTTTCTGGAAAGGCAAGCAGGCTGGGGGATAAAGGGACACATTTTCAGACACACCAGCAACGAAGACTTGACGAGGGAGATGACCTTGGCCATTCGGAAGACTGACCAGAGAAGGAAGGAAGAAGCTGCCATCGAGACTCACCTTCGTGACGATGGACCAGAGGGACTCAGAGAATCGAGCCTGCAGTTTTAACCAAACCATCTTTGGGGGTAGTATACTTGAATCTGGGATATCCTCTTGTTTTATGTGGGTAATTTAAGGGTTAATAGTGTTATTATTAATAAATTTATTGGACCTTTACTTGTGTTTGTCCTTTGTCCATCTTGCAAATAAGGGCACCGGGGTAAAACCTTGGAGTAAGCAAACTGGTCGAAAGTATCTGAGAATTAACAGGTACAACACAGTGGAGGCAAAGATGGCCTCATGTCAGCCTTGCAGCCAGGCAGAGCTGGAAAAGGCTGATGCCAAGGTGGCTAGGTTAAAAGGCCTGCCTCTCTTTGTAGAGATATTGGTTCTGTTCTGCAGGTCAGTGTGAAGATCCCCACAACCCTCATCCTTACCCCACTCACTAGCTCACCCCTCTCAAGCATACCCTCCTCTCCGCACTCCCCCAAACCATTTGCCTAGTATTCACCATAAACATAACTCAAAATCCTATACTAAAATCTGGAAGGCATTGAAAAGTTCATAGATAAGTCAAAATAAACAAATTTGGGGTGGCACGGTAGCACAGTGGTAAGCACTGCTGCCTCACAGCTTCAGGGATCTGGGCTCGATTCCCACCTTGCACATTCCCCCTGTGTTGGTGTAGGTTTCTTCCGGGTGCTCCAGTTTCCTCCCACAATCCAAAGATCTGCGTGTTAGGTTGATTGGCCATGCTAAATTGTCCCTTAGAATGCTGGTGTAGGTTAGAGGGATTAGAGGGGTAAATATGTGGGGTTACGGGGATAGGGCCTGGGTGGGATTGCTGTCGGTGCAGACTCGATGGGCCAAATGGCCTCCTTTGCACTGTAGGGATTCTGTGATTCTATGTAATATTACTTGAAAATCCATTTAAAACCAATTTCCTCTTCAGAAGCTCATACATTTGTAAAAATGAGCAAACATCACTTGAATATCTAGTGAACAATCATTCAGAAGTTCATAAGTCTATGAAAATATCCAAGCTAATATTCCTCTGAACAACCTTGTAAACAAACCTTGCTGAACAGGATCTGTTGGAGCCTTTGAAGACAGCCAGAAGTTTGGATATCTGTCAAAACTTTGATATAGCTAAACAGATCGCTGAACTGTTCATTGAAGATTTTGTGAACAGATAGGTAAGCTGAATGTCAAAGGAAAATATAAGCAATGGGACATTTCACACAATCAACTCTGGATTTCAAACTGGGATAGCATTTTAATATTATTAAATGCAGAACAACACTTTATTTGATGACCTACACTAATGTATTTAAATGCTTTTCCACGTTCACATTCAAATTGGGATAGATAGCATTTCAATATTATATAATTATCAATTTGATGATCAATACTAATATATTTGAACACTTTTTCACTTTCACAGTACTAATCTTTTCCTTGACAGCTTACCAGTTGTCAGAAGTAACAACCTGACAACCACATTATTTAGTAGTCACTTATCTTTTCAAATGACAGCATTGTCATCTCTCACAAACAAATACAACTTAGACTTCAGCATTTCATAAGGACATGTGAAGTCGGCAATACATTTTGCATTGGATTCCTGCCTCAAAACAAAGGTTCATATAGGAACTCAACAATTCTCCGCTTGAGTGATTTACATCAGCTACCAAAACCCACCAGTCTCTAACAGAATCGTGGAAGTTCCAAAATGCCCACTTTGAAAATGTCAAGACAGCAGCATGCAAATTCCCAACTCGCCCCTTTTCCAAATCGATGAAGACTGCTGGCACTGGAAATGGGGACTGGAATCCTAGATATGAGTCCCCACTCACATTTTCACAGCTTTCCCCATGTACTTTGGTTCTGTGTTAGGATGGGAAACTCCAGTACTGAAGAAAAGAAAATGATCATATCCATTATCAATGATGCCTGTGTTCCATTGATGCATGATTCAAATTGTTCTACCAACAACATACAGCAAGTCTTTACGTGAAAGATTTTTGTTGGCATTAAACCAAAATGCAAAATTGCTTTTAATTATTGAGGTGGTGGAGGGTTGACTTTTAAATCAATCAATTTAAACCTTGCTTCCATTTATAATGTCCCCTACAAATAGAAAAATGGACCATTGAGCAGAGTCAATGAACCCCACCTTGGTCAACACAGGAAACTTCATTATAATCAGTATTATTGGTCAAAGGGAAATCATGGGCTACATTTTAAAAAATGATTTGTGTGGCATTTGAAACACTGCATCTGTGAAATTTTACCTAGCACTTTACAAAAGCATTTGACAGGTATCTTATACTGCAGTTTTAAAACAAACCTTGTGATTTTTTTTGTGTTGATCGTGTTGAGGATTCTTGACTCTGTTCAATGGATCATTTCTCTATTAGTGACATGTGGGGGACATTATAACTGGGAGCAGAGTTTAAATTGATTGATTTAAAAATCAAACCCCTCACCCCACACCCTCCCACCCCCCCCCCCCCGCCCCGCCCCCCCCAACAATTTGAGACTAGGGCACTTTTAACTCCATAAACAACATTTACATCCATCAGTTACCTGCCTGCTCTAAAGGGTGGAGACAATTGGTCAATTGCTGGTGAATGAATACTGGGTGGCCTCTGGACTGGCCTCTGGCAGTTGGGTAAGTACAGTAAGAAGTCTCACAACACCAGGTTAAAGTCCAACAGGTTTATTTGGTAGCAAATACCATAAGCTTTCGGAGCAAGTTAAGCTTTCATTGCTCCGAAAGCTTATGGTATTTGCTACCAAATAAACCTGTTGGACTTTAACCTGGTGTTGTGAGACTTCTTACTGTGCTTACCCCAGTCCAACGCCGGCATCTCCACATCAGTTGGGTAAGTCACAGGGTTGGTGTTTTCAGTAGGGACATGCAGGTGGGAAATGAGGAGTAGGGATAAGTGAGTGGGAGGATGACTGCACCTCCTGTATACGCATAAAGGTAAGTTTGAAACATCTTCTAAGATCTCCGCTTCTTCTTCAACAGGTTTTAATGAGCCTGATGTCTGCGGTGATTCTAATGCCATCACATGTCTCCATTTTGCTTGTAATAATAAGGCTGCCTTCTGAGAGAGACAAGCGTCTGACCTCAATGGAAATGAAAATTGGGGGGATATACAAATAATGCCTGAATCCAATCGCTGGTTATACGTTATTGCCCAAGTCAAAATTGCCTCCAGTGATTTAGATCCAGTGAGACGTTGGCCTTACGCTTGTGCATAACAGCAGTGCTATGTCGGGATACATTTTAGTTCCTGCCGTAAATATCATTAGGTAAAATAAGAAAAAACAATCCTTTTTTAAAAATATTTGTGTGGTCTGTATTTTATTTCATAAAAATTGGACATGTGGTAGTGACGTTACACTATGTTTCTCCTTTAATACATGGACTATTAATAGACCATTAAAGTGTAATCTTGTAGCCTTCTATCGTGTGTAAGAATTTAGTTTAATTTATTTTGACGAAGCAAATTATGAGATCAAAAGAATTCCTATCTGTATTGACAAGTGATTAATCCAAGTACCGGTCCCAAAGGCTCAGTACTTCTGATTCTGCAGTGTACAGACCTTAGGAATTAATTAATGGAAATCCCCAGCAGTCAATTTATGGATATATTATATTGAAATAATCATTTTAATTACTAATTTGAAAGGTTTAAGCATGACTTTGCATCCTGGGATAATTAAAATTCAGTATTTCCATCTTTCAGTTTATGGTCCCAAGGATAGATTACTTTTAAAATTGATCACAAGCAGAGCAGATATTTTATATTTTGTCAATTGTAAGTGCTCTGTTTGGGGTGCTTTGTCCTTGACCTGCCCAGCGAGGGAGATGTTTTGATTTGCAGCCTCACTGCGATTGAAGTTAGCCAGTTTCAGAAATGGATTTTAGTGAATTATTGGGTGCCTGAGCCATTAAACCAAAGCCAACCGCATTTTTGTCTCAGAGAAATATGCTACTTTCAATGATAAAATCTCTTTTTATGTGTTTTGAGAGTGACTTAAACAATTCCCACTTTCACTCTTTCAAAATACATTTTGAAGTTAAATGTTAGAAAACAAGGTTGCATCCTACTAAATATCCTTTACAAATATAAATGCATTTTGAATATTTGTTATTCAATAATGAAAACATCTAAATAATTGAGATTCATTAAATTTGTGTGAAAATTATCATACCTGCTACCTTCTGATGTAATTGCTATTTTGCAGGAGGATATAGGCATTTGGATTTTGAGGTAATTCTGAACTTATGATAGTAAAGTGGTAGTCTGTCCTGCAGTCTCCAAGAATTAAAGATTAATGGTCTTCACACTTCTGTGAGCAACACAGGAGAACAATCACAGCAACACTAAATTATCTGTGTGTTTTTTAAAGATTTTCTTTGAATATTTTTGCTTATTAATAGTAAACATTATTGGAAACGGGTAAAATGCTGTTTGACTGGAGCTGAGAGGTCATGTGATGAAGCCTCCAAGGGTACATCCATCCATAGCTGGAAGTCTTAGCTTGGGCTGCGTCCATTATCCAAATTAATTAGCACAGGGTAAGAACATTTCGCATTATAAAGTAGATTTATTTACATTGGGATAGCATATTCTTTGGAAGTCAAAATCATAATTCTTATTCATGCTCATTAGACGAAACTGCTTCTAAACTTTCATCTGACCATATGCCTGAGTACAGCTCCTACCACATGCTATGTTCATGCTAATATGATTTGGCAACCAAATGATTTGGATGGTAAAAGCAATGCAACAGAATAGAACCATAGAATCCCTACAGTGCAGAAGGCCATTCGACCCATGGAGTCTGCACCGACCACAATCCCACCCAGATCCCTATTCCCGTAACCCCACACATTTACCCTGCTAATCCCTCTGACACTAGGGTCAATTTAGCATGGCCAATCCACCTAACCTAATAGTACCCAAAGTTGCCTGAAGTTTCCACTTTCTGAATTCCTCCTGTAATTGCTAACAATGCAAGCATCAAATTGAAACTGCCTATAGACCACTGACTTTGGCTGAAATTAGGAGAGCTTCTGAATCTGTAAATAAAGGACGTTTATTCACTGAATTGCATGAAGTAGCCAACATGAGTAATGTGCTTTAATTTGAAATTGAGTCATGTGATAATGATAAATAATTAGCACCAGTTTTACAATGTAACGGTTATCCGGGACAATCACAGACTCTGTTGGGTGAAATCCTAAATGAATATTTCTCATCAGTATTTACTGTTGAGAAAAGCATGGATGTTAGGGAACTTGGGGAAATAAATAGTGATGTCTTGAGGAGTGTACATATTACAGAGAAGGAGGTGCTGGAAGTCTTCAAGCGCATCAAGGTAGATAAATCCCAGGGACCTGATGAAGTGTATCCCAGGACATTGTGGGAGGCTAGGGAGGAAATTGCGGGTCCCCTAGCCGAGATATTTGAATCATCGATAGTCACGGATGAGGTGCCTGAAGATTGGAGAGTGGCAAATGTTGTGCCTTTGTTTAAAAAGGGCTGCAGGGAAAAGCCTGGGAACTACAGGCCAGTGAGCCTCACATCTGTGGTGGGTAAATTGTTGAAAGGTATTTTGAGAGACAGGATCTACAGGCATTTAGAGACGCAAGGACTAATTAGGGACAGTCAGCATGGCTTTGTGAGTGAAAAATCATGTCTCACAAATTTGATTGAGTTTTTTGAAGGGGTAACCAAGAAGGTAGATGAGGTTAGTGCAGTTGATGTTGTCTACATGGACTTTAGCAAAGCCTTTGACAAGGTACCGCATGGTAGGCTGTTGCATAAGGTTAAACCTCACGGGATCCAGGGTCAGGTATCTAAATGGATACAAAATTGGCTTCTTGACAGAAGCCAGAGGGTGGTTGTAGAGCATTGTTTTTCAAACTGAAGGCCTGTGACCAGCGGTGTGCCTCAGGGATCAGTGCTGGGCCCGCTGTTATTTGTCATTTATATTAATGATTTGGAGGAGAATATAGGAGGCATGGTTAGTAAGTTTGCAGATGACACTAAGATTGGTGGCATAGTGGACAGTGAAGAAAGTTATCTCCAATTTTAATGGGATCTTGATCAATTGGGCCAGTGGGCTGATGAATGGCAGATGGAGTTTAATTTAGACAAATGCGAGGTGATGCATTTTGGTAGATTGAACCAGAGCAGGACTTACTCAGTTAATGGTAGGGCGTTGTGGAGAGTTACAGAACAAAGAGATCTAGGGGTACATGTTCATAGTTCCTTGAAAGTGGAGTCACAGGTGGACAGAGTGGTGAAGAAGGCATTCGGCATGCTTGGTTTCATCGGTCAGAACATTGAATACAGGAGTTGGGACATTTTGTTGAAGTTGTACAAGACATTGGTAAGGCCACACTTGGAATACTGTGTGCACTTCTGGTCACTCTATTATAGAAAGGATATTATTAAACTAGAAAGAGTGCAGAAAGGATTTACTAGGATGCTACCGGGACTTGATGGATTGAGTTATAGGGAGAGGCTGGATAGACTGGGACTTTTTTCTCTGGAGTGTCAGAGGCTGAGGGGTGACCTTATAGAGGTCTATAAAATAATGAGGGGCACAGATCAGCTAGATAGTCAATATCTTTTCCCAAAGGTAGGGGAATCTAAAACTAGAGGGCATAGGTTTAAGGTGAGAGGGGAGAGATACAAAAGTGTCCAGCGGGCAATTTTTTCACACAGAGGGTGGTGAGTGTCTGGAACAAGCTGCGAAAGGTAGTAGTAGAGGCGGTTACAATATTGTCTTTTAAAAAGCATTTAGATAGTTACATGGGTCCGATGGGTATAGAGGGATATGGGCCAAATACGGGCAATTGGGATTAGCTTCGGGGTTTAAAAAAAAAGGGCGGCATGGACAAGTTGGGCCGAAGGGCCTGTTTCCATGCTGTAAACCTCTATGACTCTATGACAGCTATTTCTTGAGGTGCCTGTCCACTCCTAATCTACACCTGTACAAATTTACAACGCAGAAAAAAATCATTTGGTTCAGTGGGCTCATGCTGGTTCTTGACCAATGCTTTCCAAAATGAATCCCACTCCTGTGCTTTCTCCAAGAAACCTTGTGTCACTCTCTGGCTTAAATATTTATCTACTCTTGTCTCCTCCACCTAATTTTCTCCCTATGGTAAAGTATTCCCAGCTTCAATAATTCTGTGTGAAGATATTTTTCCAAAATTCTTTCCCTGTGTTCCTTATGGCTCTTTGAAATTGATGATCTTTTCTTATCAAATCCCCAGCTGAAATAAATGGAGGAGACTATTTTAATGAGGAGCATTTTTTTAGATGCTGAGGGAGAGTGCCTTTCTACACACGGCAGTCCCCCACATCCTGCAGATCAAATGCTACCCAAAAATAGACGGAAAAAGGCAACTGATGGCAGGCAGTTAGAAAAAGTTATGCCAATGACCAGGAGGTAAGTGATGGAGAAGGATTCCCAGCAGGATCTCATAGGAATGTAGGGTTATGGATGGGATTATGGGGGGCATCCTGGGACCAAAACTACCCTGGTTCCTCAAGGAAAGTTTAAGACTTTTAAGACGTGCGGCAGCACGGTGGCACAGTGATTAGCACTGCTGCCTCACAGTGCCAGGGACCCGGGTTCAATTCTCTGCTTGGGTCATCGTCTGTGCGGAGTCTGCACTTTCTCCCCGTGTCTGCATGCGTTTCCTCCGGGTGCTCCGGTTTCCTCCCACAGTTCAAAAGACATGCTGGTTAGGTGCACTGGCCATGCTAAATTCTCCCTCAGTGTACCCGAACAGGTGCCGGACTGTGGCGACTAGGGGATTTTCACAGTAACTTTGTTGCAGTGTTAATGTAAGCCTACTTGTGACTAACAAATAAGCTTAAACTTAAACTTACTTTTTGTGGCCTTTTCAGCCTTCAGAGAAATTCTCATTGAATCGGGAGGTTGTGGTGGGCACCCTGCTCAGATTGCAGCTATCTGTCAGTAATGGAATAAAACCCCGATTTACATACATGTAGATAATGCCCACATGATTCAGGTGGCTGCCTCATGTATTGCCAAGAAGAGCAGCATCAAACCCCTGCAGTACAGATGATTGACCTGTTCACTTTCAATTCCCCTGGGCTGAGCTATTTTCCCTAATGTCTTTCTCCATACACAGAATGAAAACCCCTTATAATTTTAAAACCGGCTATTAAATTTCCTCTTGCATTTCCATGCTCCAGCAAAAAGGGTTCAAATCTCACCTCATCAAAATAGTTTCTTATTTCTGGTGAATCTACAGTGTGTGTTGTCTATGGTTTTAATGTCCTCTTGACTATGGGGGGCCTGAAACTGAAAATAGTATTCCTAACCATTGCCTTGTATAAATTTATAATTTCCTCTTTGCTCTTTCACTGTGTGGATCGATAAATAGAATTGGCCTTTTTTATGACTTTATTTGCTGGCGCTCATAACATCAAAGAAGATTGCATTTAATCTACTTTCTATTCCTGCATAACCTTCAGCATCTTTACATCAAACTTTAGAGGACGAGGTTCCTGATTAGGGGCTTCATATCTGCATTTGAATTCCAACTTTAACTTTGTTCATCTTTTGTATTGAAAGAGTTAATCCCTGCATGAACCGGTGTGGTCATTAGATAGGTTTAATTGGATCAGTGATGCTGTTTGAACTGAGTGACAGATAGCCACTTAGAAAATGCAATGCTTAGTGAAATGGCAGGCAACTTCCCTTTTGCTCCTGAGTGCCTTCCGTACTAAATTATGGCACTTCATTGTAACATATGAAGTAACATTATGGAAACATAGCTGCACTGTGAAATCGTTGCCAAGGCATAAGTTCATGATTGAGAGGAATCCTCTCCCTAGAAATCCAGGGCTTTCTTTCAATATTATCTGAAGTAAACCCAATTGCTTCTCGGCTTCTCGGCCTTTTGGCTAAGATCAAGTGTAGTATGGTCGGCAGCCCATGGTCGGCCGCACTTGGTCGAGGTCATTAGGTTACACTGAAGCTTCATATGTTTCATATGAAGCAATTTTTTAAAGCGGCATCTTGGCCTTTTGGCTAAGATGCAAATGAGCTCAAGTCTTGGAGGAGGAACCTCCCCCTTCCCCAATCAGCTTGGCTCACGTAGATCACGCCCAGGACAGGGTGGTTTGGTCGCTCGCCCTGTCTTGTCAGCCTGGATCTGAAATGTCTCAACTTGTTGAGACTCTGAATTGGATTTGATTTGATTGAATTGGAAAAGTATTTAAAAAAACCCATTTGATCAGAATTTAGGAATCTGATAGATTGGATTGAAAATAATACGAAACATGTTTTTACTCTAATGTTTCTTCAGTATAACAGTATAAATCTCATCCTATTTCCAATTGTCTTCAACTCTGACAAAGAGTCATCCAGACTTGAAACATTAGCTTTGTTCTCTCTCCACAGATGCTGCCAGACCTGCTGAGATTTTCCAGCATTTTCTGTTTTTGTTTGAGCTCATTGCAGCAATTAGCTTTGACATGCAGATGAGGAAAATCCAGGCTTGTTTCTTAGTATGTGCTTCTGGATTTGCTAATGCTAATGTCAGTTGCACCACAGTCCCAGTCGGATGGGGGTTGGGTTTCTACAAATGTCCTTGGTGCTCCTTGATTAAAGGAGGGGATCTTAGTCAGTGGAGGACTGAGAGGATTGGTGGAGAGGTAGAGCTAGATGTCAGCAGCAAATCTGAAATCATTGACCAATACCCAGGAATGATGATGTCACATAGATGAGGAAAAAGAGACCCAAATATTGATCCTTGAAGAAGATGTTTTGGCTTTGATGAGATAACAATGAATGGAATCATGCGAGGGCAGCTCCATTGAGCTGACAATTGAGAAAGGCATTGGAGAAGAATGGTGTGGTTAGTTGTTTCAAAAGCTACACAAAGGTCAACAAGAGATAACACGCCATAATTACAATGTCTCTGTTTAGGGAAGAAATTCATTTGTGTATCAGACTGCACCATTCTCCAGGGCAGGCGGCAATGCAGGCTGTTACCTGTATCTTGTCTGCCCCTGGGAAATTGACGCAAGTCTGCTTGATGCCACTAGCACTATGCAAACAAATTTCTTTCTCAATGATTTGATTTATTATTGTCACATGTATTAACATATAGTGAAAAGTATTGTTTCTTGCATGCTATAAAGACAAAACATACCGTTCATAGAGAAGGGAACGAGAGAGTGCAGAATATAGTGTTACAATCATAGCTAGGATGTAGAGAAAGATCAACTTAATGCAAGGTAAGTCCACTCAAAAGTCTGACAGCAGCAGGGAAGAAGCTGTTCTTGAGTCGGTTGGTATGTGATCTCAGACTTTTGTATCCTTTTCCCGAAGGAAGAAGGTGGAAGAGAGAATGTCCAGGGCGCATGGAGTCCTTAATTATGCTGGCTGCTTTGCTGAGGCAGCGGGAAGTATAGACAGAGTCAATGGATGGAAGGCTGGTTTGCGTGATGGATTGGGCTACTTTCACAACCTTTTGTAGTTCCTTGCAGTCTTGGGCCGAGCAGGAGCCATACCAAGCTGTGATACAACCAGAAAGAATGCTTTCTATGGTGGATCTGTAAAAGTTGGTGAGAGTCATAGCTGACATGCCAAATTTCCTCAGTCTTCTGAGAAAGTAGAGGCGGTTGGTGAACTTTCTTAACTATAGTGTCAGCATGGGGGGGGATCAAGACAGGTTGTTGGTGATCTGGACACCTAAAAACTTGAAGCTCTCGACCCTTTCTACTTCATCCCCATTGATGAAGACAGTGGCATGTTCTCCTTTACGCTTACTGAAGTCGATGACAATCTCCTTTGTTTTGTTGACATTGAGGGAGAGACTATTGTCATCTCACCAGTTCACCAGATTCTCTATCTCATTCCTGTACTTTGTCTTGTCATTGTTTGAGATCCGACCCATTACAGTGGTGTCATCAGCAAACTTGAAATCGAATTGGAGGGGAATTTGGCCGCACAGTCATAAATGTATAAGGAGTATAGTAGGGGGCTGAGAACACAGCCTTGTGAGGCACCAGTGTTGAGGATGATCGTGGAGGAGGTGTTGTTGCCTATCCTTACTGATTGTGGTCTGTGAGTTAGGAAGTTCAGGATCCAGTCGCAGAGGGAGATGCCGAGGCCCTGGCCACGGAGTTTGGAGATGAGTTTCGTGGGAATAATAGTGTTGAAGGCTGAGCTGTAGTCAATAAAGATTCAAACAGGGAACTATGGGAAAGCTGGGAACAGATCTGGGAAACAACAACATTTTCAAGTGAATGAAAAGGACGTTAGAGATGGAAAAGTAATTTTTAAGACTACAGCAGTTAGCGGTGATTTTCAGGGTCTATCACAATTGTCTCACAAAAGGGAGAACAAAATGTGACATTTGCATGTGACAAACACATTTCAGCAGACCAACTGAATCATAATTTCCTGAAATTTACGTCAGTAGTTAATCTCCCATATCCAGTTCATAAAGGCTATATGAAGACTATTTTCTCCAGACCCAATTCAAAGGGACAATTGTGCCCCATCCAACTCCCCACCCTCTTACAGAGACTTTTTCAGCCCCTCCTGTTTATCTTACCGTGCTTTAAGTGTTTCTAGCTGCTGCTCATCATGGGTGCGATTTCTGGGTCTCACAAGAATTCCCATCTACACACAACAGTCAAGATAGCTTCCTTTAGTAAAAAGGAACCTGCCAGGAGTGATACTGCAGCTGGGAGGGGACTAATCGGGGGTAATATTTGTAATTAAAGCTGATACAGAGATGGAATCATCAGACCATCCACTGTCATTGTCAATGCTGATAGTTGACACATAAGGACAATAAACCAATGGTTGATTGAGAACATACATAGAATTTATTTGTAGATTCATGGAGGAAAGTAGAGTTTCATTTTTGAAAAATATTTCCAATGGTCCATAATACAAAGAACCAGAAGGTCATGGATTCAAACTGTGTCCCTGGACTTGAACATTTTATCCAGGCTGACATTGCAGTACTGAGGGAGTGCTGCGTTGCCAGGAATGCAATCTTTTCAATGAGATGTTAAACCATAGTTCTGTTGATAGTTTTAGATGAATGCATCAAATTCAATCGCACTATGTAAAGAAGAACAGGTAGATCTCTCAGTGCCCTGACCAGCATTCCTCCCTCAACCAATGCCTCCAATGATCAGGATGGGAATTTTCCAGCCATTCAGGCCTTGCTGCCAGTGAGAACAAGAATTTGGCACTCAGCCAAATCTCCGTTCACTGCAACAGGACCAGAGATTGCAGCTGGAGTGAATGGCCGGAAAATCCCACTCTAAATTTCTGTCCATTTATCTAATTTTGCTGATTGTGAGACCTTGCTTTGTGCAAATTATCTGCTGCAGTTCTCTACAAAACAGTGACAACAATCAAAATACAAGGTTGCCCATTTAATTTGTTCTAGCTTATTTAGTTGGGAGGTTCTCCTATGCAGCCTATTTTTAATAGGAATTCCATAAGTCTTCTGCCCAAGTTATAGAGGACGAGCGGGAAAGCCTCTTCAGAATCTCACTCCCTGCATATTTACTGTTCATGCTTAATTTTGAACACAAGTCTATTTTGGAACTCCATAAAAGTAATGGAAGAGATTAGTGAAATCTGGAGTTAAGTGGCATCTGATTTCCCTTCTAAACTTTCAAATCTCTTTGAATGTTTTGCCTTTGGACTTTTATGGAGGCCTCAAATTACCTTGCAAAGCTTACACTGATGTACTAAAATGTTGGTGTAAATCAGTTATGAATTGACTCCTTCTGAAGTGCTAGGCATTAAACCCATGCTTGAGAAGGTCAGTAAGGCACAAGGTCAACCTTTAACTTCTACACCTGAAACATGAGGAAGAATTTCTCTCGCACACAACTCTGGACTTCACTATGGCTGTGGGGATGGGGAAGTATTGGGTAATGTGATTCATGAAGTTGAAACACTGAAACAGAAGGGAAGCTTAAAGTAATATCTCTATCTTTCTGCAATCATAACTTTTCTTGAAGCTAGGCTGGATCAAGTGCTCTGTAATCTGATATCAGGATTCCCAGGGTATTATATTGAGGTACCATGTTGTCCGAAAGGCTCTGGAGTCAGGATTTGTTTAATGCTACATTTTGAATGAATTGTCCAAAGACACATTTGAAAGCCTTTCACAAGGCATTCCCTACTTTAAGATCCTCTCTGATGTTTAATAGACAACGGTTATTATTAACCTAAAGGAAAATGTGGAACGTACACTGAGCAAAAGATCACCCACTTAAACTTTCCTTCACCCCAGCTTTTTTAAAAACTCTTCTACTTTTTTTCTACTCATTCCATCAAAATGCCATCCCCCACCTGCCAGGTTAATAATGATCAGCTGGTCCCTTATGTCTCAAACAGAGAGCTACAGGAATGGCCCAAAATCCGATGCAGTTGCTTTGTGGAAGAACAGTGCTTTAAAATACCATATTTGCATATCTTTTGTTACAGCCATGCTGAAACCCTGAGATCTCAGCTGTTTATTTGAAAGGGAAATTTTTAATGGCCTGAAATAGTTTTGAGCTTTGTTACAAACAATAATATAATTTCTGGAGACTTCAGAAACTGCATGCATTAGGGGTGGAAAAAAAATGATGTGTTGGATGCTGAGGCTAGTAAAACATGGTTTATGGATTGAACTTAGACGATTTGTCAAAAAAAGTCAGTGCCTAACTTTAAAGTGAGCATGTGTATGTGCGGCTTAATGTCGTAATGCTTATTCAAGTGTTGAAGAGAACTGGCAGATGTCAGAGTAAATGGGGTCTGTCAATAGCTAAATTACTGCCTTTCACAGGGTGATTTTCATGGTCTGTCAGGTGGGATTTGTACGCATGTCACGCAGATTGCCTAACAAAAAAGGGGAAACAGCAAACCCAGCACAAAAACTTTGTAGTCACAGATGTTATTGCTTTGATTGCAGTTTGCTTAGTTTTTTTGAAAAAGTACTGTTGTAGCTTTATTTCAGATTTATGTCGGCAGATTGGCTAAGCATTATTCACGAGGAATAGCACTGCTATAATGCGGACATCAGTAAAAGTAGTGCAAGTGCTGGAGGGGAAGAAGCAATGTAGATCTCCTCTGAACTCACACTCATCAAGTCTTTTTGTCTTTGCACTTCCAAAACATTCAACTTCGGCTCTGTAATGCTCTTGTTTTGGGAACGTCAGTCTCTGTGAGGCTCTGGTACTCGGCTTCGATACTCATGGGTGTACACTAGCATCAGTTCTTTGTATGTGCACTTCTTTACATTGGAAGCTCATGGAGGGAGTCCTGTACGTCAACAGTTGCATGCCTATGATGTGAAGTCACTTATAGACATTACTCATTGTAATTAATAATTTCAATGTGTAACGCCTATGAGTTGTATTAAATCTAGTAATTAATCATTACAATGTGCAATGTCCATAAGTTACATTACATATGCAATCAGTATGGCTCTGCTGGCCTGAAATAAAACAATGACACAATTTTTTCCCTTCATAAAAGTTAGGCCTGATTCTTCTTGTCGACACCCATCCTCCTGCTAGAAACTACAATTTTCCCAACATTCAGCTCCCTTAATACTTTCCTGTCCCACAAATTACCTCTTTGCTCACTGAGCTACACTGACCCTTAACCCCTAATGCATTTGAAAATTTTTAACTTAACTTCAAAGCCATCATCCAGCTATCCACACCACTTTGCCTCTCCAGCCTTTGACCATCTGACTTTTCTATATCTCTCTCACTTCAGCTCATTGTTGGTGGCAAAGTCTTTGACTCCCTCAGCTTTACTCCCTAGAACTCCCTTCCTAAACCCCTCTACTGCCACACTTCTCTCTCTATCTTCAAAAATCCTGTAAAATCCTATGTTTGATCAAGTCTTCTGTTGTCTTCTGGTTCCCAGAAGTTTGAAACAATCACATCATTTTACACATATTCAAACGCTGACATCAAATGTATTGTCTATGTCTATGGGATGATACATTGTTGTTTTGGTACATTGACTACAGTGCTGTACTGATGTGACACCATTCATTCAGTGGCTTGTCGGTGTCTATCCAGTATACAGCTGATGTGGCTCTGAGCTTACACTTCTCCATGCCCATGCAATCTTCACGTATTTTCAGGAGAGGTTCTTTCTGCATTGTTTTGGATATGATTATTCTGGATCTGGCTCACAGGATCCCATCTTCTAGTGAGATGTCGGGTGGGATTTTCTGGCCGTGCTCACCCTGAAACTGGAAAATCCCGTCTGAGGTCAACAAATCTTTCCATAGTTACCCCCTTTCCCGCTACAATTCCCATGGTGGGTGGAATGGGAAAATTCCCCCTGTCATCTCTGATGGACCAGTATGGCAGTATTGTTGGCTGTGTTTGCTGCATCTTATCAGACCATCCCTGGATCACTTGCTGAGAGAGCATCTGTAACTCTTCATCTTCTTTGGTCTCATCCTTAATTTGACTCAGTTTCAGTGGCTATTCACTAAGTGCTGGATCTTTATACCTAGATCTTTTATTTCATGTTTTTCCTGTGTCAACAACTGAAATGGCACATCTGCCAGCACCTTCTTTCCCTGGCTTGAATTTCAGAGATTAAATCATATCTCTGAAACCTTGAGAGTAATCTCTGCAGCCTTGCACAGAGTAATCTGTGTTCCACACAGATTTTTCTTGTAGATCTGCTCCAGGGGACAATGATCACTTTGCACTATGAACTTTCTTCCATAGAGAGATACATGGAATTTCTCACATCCACACACGACTGCCAGAAGCTCTCTTTCTATGGCATTTCTGGTCTCAGATGAACTTTGGAGGTGAATGCTATTGGTTTTCCCTCTTGTGTCAGGTCTTTTTGTAGAAGCACCTACTTGCAGAATGACAGGATTCTCTCTCTCGTAATATGAAATACTTGTCTCCTTGCTTACTACTTCCTTGAGTTTGTTAAAACTCCCCTCTTGTGACTCTGACAACTGGCACTCAACATCTTAATTTATCAATTCTCATAAATGCTGTGTTCTGATATTTGCAGTATGAAATAATTCATGTACTGGATCAAACAAAGGAAACTTCTCAACTCTTTCTTGAATCTATCTCAGAGAAAGCTGGGACTTTTACAGGACTCAGCTTGACTCCATCATAAAGAACTGGCATTCTGGCACCTTCACTTAGCATCACATGCTGGAAAGGAATACATTGAAAAGAAACTATCTGCTGTACAGTTAGAAGAGGCATCCAAGAGGGAGGATCAGAACCTCAGATCAAAACTTTAATAGCACCTGCTTCAAATAGAAGAGCCTGAAAAAGGAAAGAATGATAATGCTGACTTCAGACAGCAAATTGATGACCTGGATGCAGCCTAACACTATATCACAGTCAGAGACTGATTTACTGGAGATAAGAGAAAACTGTGAGGAATGCTGGAGTGTTTAATAGAGGAAATCTGAAAAGCAGGAAGCTGAAAAACCGATGAAATGGCACATCTGCCAGCACCTTCTTTCCCTGGAAGACAGGCACATAGCCTGGTTGGAAGAGAAACATAGGCATGGTATGGAGCCTGGGAAGAAATTCTACCAGGCTGGGGGCCACCTGCAGCATGCTGCATTTGCTCAAAGGGGAAGGCTTGGCATTTTGCTACCTTCACAATGCACTTGTCTGCATTTGGCTCTGAACTCATGGGTCATCCACAGCTCTTGCACATTGTTCTCTCTGTTTGGTGTGCATTCTTTTGTTGCTGTTTCACTATATTAATCCAGCTGCCTTTCTCTTGACTTAACTAAGACTAACTATTTGGGCAGTCAATGTCTTCACCTGTCTACTTGTGACTTCATGTGCTCTTATCTGTAATATAGTGATCAGATATTCTTGTACTTTAGAGTGTGTAGAGTCCTAGATGAAATCACCTTCTATCCATTTCTTTGAATTTACATTTTCTGGCTATGTTCCTTAATCGTGCTAAGAAATTGTCAACAGGCTCACCTGGCTCCTGCCTAGGCTCTGAAATTCATGCTGATTGATCCGGTGGATTGACTTTGGCCGGAGATGAGTGCTGAACTTCTCAAAAAATTTTGTCTGGGTTTTTACAGCCATCTTCACTCATTTGCCAGCTATTGAATATATCAAAACCTTTCTCTTACTCACAAAAAGATAATGCTGAACTTTCATTTTCATTTGTACCTTTTAGAAAACTATTGTATTATCAATCTGCACTATTTTAAAAAAAACTTTTCAAATGTGGATACGACACCAGCCTCTCAATTCATCCTGTGCCTGAGTTTTTAAAAATATTTTCACAGTTAATGAATGTGCAAGTTTTAAAAGACATTTGGTGCTTAAAAATGGTGCTCAGTTGTGTGTTCACTGCTGTGGCAGTGACCATTTTATTTTTGCATAATTCACTCCGTTTTTTCTCTCATTATTTCAACTCATTTTTTTCTCAGTCTAATTCAGCATTAAAAATATCTGACATTAAGAATCTACTGATGACCATTGTCAATTGTCAGAAAAACCCATCTGGTTCATTAATGTCCTTTAGGGAGGGAAATCTACCGTTTTACCGGGCTTGGTCTACATGTGACTCCAGAGCCACAGCAATGTGGTTGACTCTCAACTGCCCTCTGAAATGGCCTAACAAGCCACTCAGTTCAAAGGCAACTAAGGATGGGCAATAAATGCTGGCCAGCCAGGAATGCCCATGTCCCACGAATGAATAAAGAATTTAACTTGTTTATAATGTGTTGCTTTAACCCACAGAGACCTGCTGCCACCATGTTATGTCTAATGTTTTCCAGAGTTCAAAATTATATTATTTTACACAGAAATAGGAGCTCACATTGAGTGCATTTCTCAGATCTCATTATGTGCTGTGGAATGATATTTTGTTGCTCTGGTACATTGAATGTGGTGCAGCAGTGAATGATGTGGCATTCTGGACATACATGTATACATCCTCAGAACAATGTAGTTCCACCACCACCATGCCCAGAGAAATCAAAGCATCTCAAAGGTTTGACCAAATTCAACATTGTAAAATGGAAGGTGGAAATATACCAATGTAGCCCTATTCCTTACATGGTTCAGGTTCTCAATGTAGGACTTAAATGATGAAATCTGTATGTCCTCCAGCATCCGTACTACAGGAATGATGTATAAGTTTGTAGATTTAGTATAATTTTAATTCAATATTCCTTCCTTTCATATCCCACCCACCACTTCATGATTGTCACCTGGTTCCATGTTTTTAACTTAATTGCTTAGTCCATATATACGTTTTCAATGTATGTTATTACACTGCAGTTCAGCCTTTAGGCTGCAAACATGTTTCTTGAACAAGATAACCATTATTAAATGCACCATCTTCTATCTTCCCTTTTACTGGGTGTCCTCTTTATTTTATAGATCTTTGTCCTCCCTGTGTGAACTACCCCCTGGTGTTTTCTACATTAAAGTTGCTATATACATGAAAATTTATTCCTCTTGATTTGCGCAAAAGAATGTTTCAGATTTACATGCAAATATAAAACCCACTGTGCGACATACTGATGTGAAGTCACTGAACAGTACATAATTCTCAATATTCCTTGGGCTTTTTTAAAAAGTGTTTAATATTAGTATAGACAAGCTGCAGCAACCCTCAGAATAATGACCCGCGGGGGTGGGAGAGATATTGAATGCAGGAGCTGCTGTGTTCCTCATATACATAAATGCTGACATCTTTCAGAAGGCTTGGCTTCTGCTTAGCCCAGCGCCACTCACTTCATTTGATCGCTTGTGTGTCATTCAAGTGGGTGGAAGCCGGGAGCAGGCACATGTGCATTGAACAAAAACAACAGCAGTCGCAGTGGGCTGTGCTCAGTGGAAGACTGACTGTGGGCGAAGCT
The DNA here is from genome assembly GCF_964213995.1 of Mustelus asterias. Taxonomy (NCBI): domain Eukaryota; kingdom Metazoa; phylum Chordata; class Chondrichthyes; order Carcharhiniformes; family Triakidae; genus Mustelus; species Mustelus asterias. The sequence continues at coordinate 79,846,797 of NC_135801.1, read as the reverse complement.
GAAAGTAAAAGCTCGACTGTAAACTGGTGCTCCGAATTACGAGAAGTCAGGAGGAAATCAATCGTGGAACTGGGGCTTGTGTCTGCATGAAATGAAACATTGGTCCCCCTGACCCCTTGGAGATTTGAAATTCTGTGACAATTCTTCACTGGTTATTGCTGTACGTTTCCTGAAGGTATGTTGCCCTTGTTGTTAAGGACTGGATGAAATAGGACAAGTGGGCTTTCTTTCTGTTTTATAGGTCTGCATTCGATCTGAAGGGTGAATTTGGTCAATAACTAAAATGTTCATATTGCTGTGTGCAGTGTGGGTATATGGAAAGGAAAGCCGAGCAACACAAAGCAGGATGCACATTTCAAGCTTATCCAGAGCTTCTTGTCTGATGCTTGCATTGTGGCAGGTCAGGCATGAGAGGACATTCTCCCGACAGACTGGTCAGCAACAGTTGTATTTTCTAATGCGCACGTCAGGAAAAGAGTCAACGTGTGCCCCCCCCCCCCCCCATCTATAATATTGTAATATTGGCATTTGTTTTGGAGTGACAGAATTAGGATTTTTAAATTTCCTTGTGTTTGTTTGCAGTGCAGCAGAATGAGTTCAGAACAAGTTGTGGGAAAATAGTAAACAGCGTGTGCTTAAAATAAATATAACTCAATAACAAAATAATTAAAATCGATTCCAAAAGCACAACCAATGCCAGGTCAGTGTTCATTTTGGATTGTAGACGCCAGGACGAAAAACAAGCGTGGTTTCTGATTTTCTGCATAATATTTATTGCTCTGTTATTTTGCATCGTCTCTGTTGATTTGGTAGCACTTTTTGCCTCTAACTCACAAGGCTGTGAGTTCAAACCAGGATCTAGGCTAGCTCTCCATTGCAGTGTTTAAGGGAGGGTTGCATTGTCGGTGGTGGTGTGCTTTGAATGAGGCTGATACCATGCCAGTTGGGTGGACTGTACAAGATCTATCGCACTGTTTTTGAATAAGAGCAAGAGGTTTTCCTGGTATAGTGGCCAACATTTCTTACTTAACCATAACCCACAGATTAACTGCTCATTCATCTCATTTTATTTCTCTGTAGGCTGGTGTGTAAAATAGTAAAATAGTTGCCAGATTAGGCTGCCTAACAGCAGCAACTGCAGTTCCGAAATAATTCATTGTATGGGAAGCATTCTGGAATGCGTCCGAGAAATGTGATGAGATGCTGAATAAAATGCAAACATTCCTTTCTCTTGTTGAATGAACAAAATACAACACACGGTTGAGGGCAGTAATTTAAGAGTTAATAAACATTGTGAGTATTGAATACGATGTTAGAAAGCACTGTGGCAACAATTTCCCGCCACTTTGTATAGCCACCCTCTAATCATTACCAGTGTGTGTAGCAAATCTCAGGGGATACAATAAACTACGCATAGCGGAACAACAATATTTTTTATTAGTAATAACAACTGAATTTAAACTGTAAACTTGAATACCTGACGTTCCATATGAAAGCCTGTGTATTTTGAAGACTAATTAAGAGAGAGTGGGAGCATGCCATGAATGACAACATACTCCAGAGGTTCTATTAATTGCATAGGTTTGTATCTGTAGTTTATTATACACCTTATTATGCATCCTTTATTTCCTTTTTACCAATATTCTTGAGTTCAATTACATTTAAACAATTTGTAATGGTCATATGGAAAAGTAGAATACAATAACATAATTTGGATACATATTATACTGTTAGAAATGCTAAACCCTCTGTATCTTTCCATGATGTTCCTTTAACTCCCATTTATATATTTTAAATCAATATGAATATCATTTATATTTGTGTTGGTCTAAGCATCCCTGTGATTTATTAGTGAAGTGCCCTGGGATCTTTTCTACGCTAAAGGCAATAATCAAACACAAGCTATGTTTGTTGCTCATATTCTCCAAGACTAATTCAAATCATCTTTGATGTATATGTTATAATAAGTACATCAGTGAATGCATGTTTTAAGGTGGATTTTTAAAAAATGCTGATAGCAGATCTCAAGGCAAGTAGAAGGCTCCAGTTTTCCGATCCACTCTGTACACAGGTTTCTGGCAACTGAGCGCAGGGTCAATTGAAAAGGACTGGGTTTAATCCCAAGAAAAAGTAATCTGTCACATAACGAGGTAAAACAAATTGAGCTCAGAGGCAAGTATTGCATTGGAAAACACTCTGCAGTCCAATTGGTTGAACTAAAAAATACTTAAAGCATTTATCTAATCCTTCCTTTAATGATTCCATGTCAGTGGTTTTTACTGTCTCCCTGAGCAGTCCATTCAGCGTGTTCACCATTTTTTTGTGAGATGGTTAGATCTGAATTGTGCTTCTTCCCTCTGCTAAGTTTGAGCCTATGAGCCTGGTTCTCGAGTTTGTGGCATTCCTGAATTTATCATCAGAATTCCATTGATCTAATCTATTAGTATCTCACCTGAGTTTTCCTTTCCCCGTGGTACATAATCTCAGACTCCTTAGCCTTTCCTTAGCTCATATGCTTTAGGCTGATTATCAGTGAGGTTCACCATTGTGTTGCCTCCAATGTTTGAATATCCATGCTGTAATACAATGACTGGAGTTGTATTCCAGCTGTGACCTACCAATGCTTGGTACATACACAAATTTCACCTCTGGAATTGTCAATATATCTTTTTGGCTATACATAATGGATACAGTTAGCTTTCTTACTGACACTGCATACTGCACTATCAATATCAATTAATTACATTTATAGTACTCCCCAGTACTTAATTCCTTGGGTTCTATAGGTTAAACCATTTAATTTATATTCCTGCTGTTTACTTCCAAACCTTAGCCTCATTAACTAGCTTTCTAAGCATCAAATACTAATTTTTCTTCATCAACCTACTTTTCCAACTATCTAAAAAGCTTTGGTTTTCACAGAGAATACAGGTTTATACAGAGAGATCCATTGCAGACAATGTTGGGAGCTAGTTATTTTTACAATAGATTACCAGGCTATTGGAATTTTTGTTTTATCATTGATTTGCCTCCCATTTATTAAATATTTCCTCATGCATGCACCCTTACCTGAATGATACAGAAAGCTTGGGCCTATGCCAGTCTTAGTTTACACCATTATGCTGCCAAGAAGTGTTAGAATAACTGGGATGACTCAATAGATGACTCCAGTGCTCCCTCTCTCCTTGAGGGCAAACTCACCGTTTGTTAGTAACAACATGACCTTGAGTGGTGAAGTTACATTGTTGGACATAAAGGGTGAAGCCCATGTCTTTCACTTCTTTAATCATGCTGGGATTCAGTATGTGATTCTGAACCCATTCTTGTTCTCTCAAAGAATGCAAGGAATTATTTTTGGAAATTGGGCTTCCCCACTGTAAATCTAAGGGTCCTATCAAAATAAAACTAGCTCATGATAAAACAAAAGTTATCAAATAATACCCCTTGTAATGCATAGATTTATTTTTCATTATATAATGGATAGTTTTGCATTGTGAACTAGGACCTCAGCAACAGTACTGTTAACGCCAAATTAGACAATAATGAACATGATAGCACTCGAATATGGAGGGAGAATTGCTGGTGAGAGACTACCAATGCAGCCATTATTTTGCTACAGGGCAAACTTCACTGCTATGTGAACCACTAAGACTGAATAAAGCTTTTTATTCATTATTATGGCATTTATATGTTAGTCAGAACCAACTACAATTATCAATTTAAAACTGAATTTAAACTGAGAATGGGTGGTAGTCACGCCAGATGCACGTAACATTTTTATGCAGAGGAGACACAATTAACATTTTCAATGAATGTAATGGGGGATTACTGTGAGAACTAACCACAAAAACTGATATTGATTTAATTAAGATCTTCACTTTTCGATATTCAGAGTTTGTCTTGATGCAATCATACTTGGTCTGTTATTCTTGATGTCTTGTTATCCTTGATGTGTCTCTAATTTGGCTAGTGGGAGAAAACATGATTATTTTCACTAATTCAAGGCAATATATCATTTGTCGAAGTTGATGATTAAAGATATTGGTATACCAGTAGCCCTACCGTTTTTACTGCATTCTTGTTTTTCTGCGTCCATGGATAAAGCGCCCTTATCTTCTGACAATGGGTCAATGCAAAGTGCTGCCTTATAGCAGCGTGATGCCAACTTTAATGCACAGCTGTTGATTTAGGCTGGTCTGTGGTCACTTTGTCTGGAGATCTGATCCATTGTTTCTCATGAGCTGCTGGCAATTTGGAGACAGAATTGGGAAGGAGAGTTATGTCTCAGCCTGTGGAGTTTGCTCAAGAGATAAAAATAATGCTCAGCTTTAGAATGGTATCTAAGAAATCAATAAAATAGGATTACCAAGTTCTGCGTAATTGGTGTGAGTGTTTTTAAAAATTCAGTATTTATAAGCAGCACAAATCCAAACAAAAATAATCCCAACAGTTTCTTGGCTACAAATATGTCACAGGTTTTTGCCTACGCTGAAATAATGTACCATGCAAGCAGTGCAAATAACAAGCTGTTGGTTTGCTGGGTTACACAGACATCAATGTTTTTGGTTGCACCCAAATCAGTAGTTCCTGGCATGTGACTTATGGACCTAATGAGAGCAATACTTAAAAATAGCACACACAGATGGGAAACCACATTTTCTGAAGGAAATTTTGCGAGTAAAAAGTACTTGTTGGACTCTCTCCCAATCTGAAACCAATAATTTAAAACATTGCATGCTTCATCTTCAAGGCAGTTCTGGTTATCATTTTTCAATTGTGCTTTCTCATGTTCTGTTTCATTTTGCTACCCACTAATGCCTCTTACAAGAGTTGCCTGAATGATTAAATCCCAGTTGGTCACAATTCTTGATTACAGGTGGGCAAGCTCATTCTTCCCAAGATAAATGTTGGTTTCAAAACGAAGTGATAATTAACTCCATGTCGTCATGTACTATTGCAAAATAAATTAGATGTAGTTAATGAGTTAAGAATTGCCTACTGCTTTAGGATGCTGGAATTCAATATGGATTTTTCTTTGCTACCATATGGATGGTATTAGCTACTATTTTGTGTCTAATATTTGACTGCATTATCAGATAGGTTTACAAGTTCACACTGGCGATAACAGGTTGTATCTCTAGTTTTTATTGTTAATTAAGTGAGGAAAAATATGTCTTGTGCAGTAGGTGTGGGGAATTCATAAACCCATTTATAAATAATGGATTAATGATTTCATCACATTCAGTACACTGATACATATCCCCCAACTTCTCCCTCATGTGATAAGTGATCTGTTGGACAGAAATGATCCCAGCTTTTCTCAATACCAAAAGGCACCAAGTTTGAGGTTAAGAAGGGGTTAAACAGGATCATTGAAACAGTATACTGTCAGAACCAGCTGGCTACACTTTTCACAGATTTCCAGCTGCTTACTGAATTAATTAGCAGAAAGTGAGCGTAAATTTAATCATTTATAAGTTATCAAACATGTATTTACACTTCTTTATTTATAATTATAATCTGGTGTCAAAAAAACTGAATGTACTCAAGCACAAAGTATTTATACTTAAATCCCTCTAAGGATGAATTCTACTTCTATCTTATCTATTTGCCAAATACTGCAACTTTTACCATTTAATATAAACCTCATACCTTTGTCAAAATTTAACCAAGTCCCTGTCTACTTTAATATAAAAGCAAAATACTGTGGATTCTGGAAATCTGAAATAAAAACAAAAAGAGCTGGAAAAGCTCAGCAGGTCAGGCAGCATCTGTGAAGAGAAACAGAGTTAATGTTTCAGGTCAAGATGACCTTCCATTGACCTGAAACATCAACTCTTTTTCTCTCCACAGATACTCACCGGAAACCTCTATCCTCGCTCGCGTCTGGGATTCTCTGCTGTTGCTGAAAGATGAAGGGGGAAATTTTACCATTTTGAGCCTAAGTGCCGAATCTGGGTGTCAAATAGATCTGCGCCTGGAATCCTCTTTCCAGCGTGCCCATACGTGTTTTGCCGGCTCTGGCCCGATCCGCGCCTTGGCCGGGGTTTAGCGCTGGCGGAATGATCGGAGCTCTGAACGGCGCATGCGCAGTTCAAAAAAAATCTGACAGCGCGCCCGGGCGTGGAAAAAAAAGCAGAGAGAGCGGCTCTCTGATGTTCATCCTCTGGTCAGGGGTGTGGGAGGGAAGGGGGTGTGACCGATCATCCCTGGGGGGGGGGGGGGGGTTGGAGTAGAGGGGGTGTGACGTATCATCCTCTGGTCAGGGGGGTTCCGCTACCAGCCACAGATTACTCTTCCCTGCAGGGACAAGAGAGCGGGAGAGATGGCTGTGGCTGGTAGTGTACCAGTGATGGTGCCAGGAGGGATCGGCCGCAGACAGGCAGCGGAGCCCCCCCAACCAGAGGATGAGACGTCACACCCCTCTCTTCCCCCACCCCCCCCTTGCAGGATGAGATGTCACACCCCCCTCTCCTCCTCCCACCCCCCTCCCTCCCCGACCAGAGGATGACCTGGGTCAGAGAGCCGTTGCAGTCTCTGACCCCGCTCTTCGGAGGCTGCAGCGGCGACTTCAGACTTTTATTTTGCAGGTCGATTACAGCGCGGACGCGGATCAGACCAGAAAACGGTAAAGTGGGATTTGGCGGTAGGGTTGGGCGCACGGTTCATTAAGTCGATTTAAATGCATTTAAATCATCGGGCCGCCCAATTCGGGCGCACGCCGGACCCGCGCCCAGATCAGGTGTCGGTAAAGGCACGATCTGCTCGGATTCAGGTGCAGATCGCGTTAAAGGACCTATGCCCAACTTACCGCGATTTCGCGCCCGAAAACGGGCGCAAAGTTTTGGTAAAATCAGGCTCGAAGTTCTGGGTGGAATGCCAAATTCTCCATTTTTACTTGCAGCAGGGTGGCCATGGATGAGAGCTGAGAATCCTGCCAGCTCTGCCCTGCTGACCTTTTCCAGCAATTTTTTATCTAACCCTGTCTGTTCTCCCAGGTGAATGTTAAAGATCCCTTTGCACTACAAAGACAAGATCAGGGGAGTAATCCTTGGTGTTCTAGCCAATACTTATTCCCAATGAACTTCACTAAGAATGGATTATCTGGTTGTTTGTGGGAGCTTGCCATGCTCAAATTGGCTACTGAATTTTCTATATCTTAACAGCGACCGCACTTCAAAAAATATTTCATTGTAAACCATTTGGGATGTCTTGAAGTCGTGAAAGGTGCAATATAAATGCAAGTCTTTTTGTTTGCTAATATATACTACCTGTTTAAATCTATGAAAAGAAATCAATCTAATGTACTGGGAAATTCCTGTTCTGGGGTGGATGACTATAGCTCCTTTAATAATGAAAAGTACAGGGGAGAAATACATTTGCTTAGCACCGCTACACTTTCCCTCGAGGAAGATAGTGGCCTGCCGCATTGCTTGCTCCAGTGAATCAATGTAAGTCTGTGTAAAAGAGAAGCGACACTACAAGAACAGATTTCTCTGCCTACATCAAGGTTATCCAACTGCATGAAATACATTGGATCCAACTTTGGAAATTTGTTACAGTATGATGTATTCATCAGATAAACTATTGGGTGTAAACTAGCATGGGTAGAGTAGTAGGGTCCAAAGGACGGCATTTCAAATTTTGTTCAGCCATAATACTTTAATATATTTGCATGCAATAATCTTTTCGCACATTTACAGCGGAAGCGATAGCCTATAATCGTTAGACCATTAACCCAGAAACTCAGCTAATGTTCTGGGGACCCAGATTTGAATCCTGCCACAGCAGATGGAATTTGAATTCAATAATATCTGGAATTAAGAATCTACTGATGACCATAAAACCATTGTCGATTGTTGGAAAAAGCCATCTGGTTCATTAATGTCCATTAGGGAAGGAAATCTGTTGTCCTTATTGGGTCTGGTCTAGATGTGACTCCAGAGCCACAGCAATGTGTTTGATGCTTAACTGCCCTCCAAGGACAACTAACGGTGGGCAATAAATGCTGGCCAGGCAGCGATGCCCATGTCCCACGAATGAATTTAAGAAAAGACACAAACTCATTTATTTGCTCCCAAACGTGTATTGTGAAATCCAATGCAGTTCTAATATATAGTTTTATTTTCTCTTGAAATTCATCTATATTTGAATATTGCTTTGGACTACCAATCTGTTTTGATGCTACATTATATTTTAGTATAAGTTATTTTTATACTTTGCATCTATTGCTATAAAAAGTTTAGCACAAGATAAAGCAGATGTGAATGTTGGCAATGCGACTTTACATCAGCAGACACATCCTTCATTTGAATGTAAATTTTAATGGCATTATGAAAGGGATTAATTGGGTCTGCAGGAGATTGAAATGCACTCTCTTTTACTCCTCTATTTCTGTCTCTCAGTAGGGATGTAATTTTCTGCTATTATCATTTATTTCTGAAACCCCTCAGCCTTGGACTGAACTGAATACGATCGTTGTGAGGCCAGATTGCAAGAAGCATCACACCATAGTCTCCTGAAGAATCCATCTAAAAGCTTATAAACTGAATTGAGACTATATTAGGAGACAGTTGTTGATGATACTGATACTAATACACTGATAGTCTTTATTAAAGTAATGTGGCTCAAGTGCAAGTTGAAAGATTTTTCAAGGAACTATTGTAAAAGCATAGATTTGGATAAAAGATGCAGCACGCTCACTGATGCTGATACTGGGGTGAACCAAAATTAGAAACAGTGAATAGTTGAACTCTTTGGGTTATCTGCGTGGATTTGTGCCATGTACTGTGTGTACCACAGAACCATACAATCAATAGCCAGTTTCCATTTATAGCCATATAGATAAGTTCTGAGTATACAGCTCTACGCTTGGCACTGTATTGAAACAATTCTTAACCTAGCAATCTGTGCCCTATTTTGGTAATTTTTGAAATAACGTTACCCTGAAAAACAAATAGAAGAATGTCAAATATCTTCATAACTTTGTTTTCTTTTAAAATCACTCGAGTTACTGGCTTGTCTGAGGGAAGTGTCATCGACTCATATTACTTAAGCTCAAAATCACTTGAGGTGGAGATGGAGACATCTGGTACATCAGGGAGAAACAGAGGTTTTTGGAGCGAGCATTTAGGAGGGAAGTCACAGCACGGAGCTTTAGAAAACACGCAGTGGAGGAGAAAAGATGGGTTCTATCCAAGGGAGGGGAAATATGTGAAAAAAAGGTTAGAATCAGTGCACCCAGACCAATTTATGCTCTCAAATTTGATGCTTTGTCTTTCTATGGAAAAATAAGAACTTTGGACTACCATAAGAATTAGAGTTGGGAGGTGGAGATTAGACACAAATTAGTGATAGGGAAATCAATAGTTAGAGAGGCTGACATAAAGCTAGCAGTGTGAACCAAACAATTTATTAACTACAGGTCAGCCTTCAACACTATTTTTCCTACAAAACGCGTCTCCAAACTCCGTGGCCTAGGGCTCGGCTCCTCCCTCTGCGACTGGATCCTAGACTTCCTAACCCAGATCGCAATCAGTAAAGATAAGCAACAGCACCTCCTCCACAGACATCCTCAACACCTCTGCCCCACAAGGCTGTGTCCTCATCCCCATACTATACTCCTTATACACCTATGACTGTGTGGCCACAATCCCCTCCAACTCCATTTTCAAGTTGGCTGATGACACCACCGTAGTGGGTTGGAACTCAAACAATGAGTACAGGAAAGAGATAGAGAATCTGGTGAATAGGTTCAACGACAATAATCTCTCCTTCAATGTCAGTCAAACAAAGGAGCGAGTCATCAACTTCAGGAAGCGTAGTGGAGGACCTGCCCCTGTCTACATCAATGGGGATGAAGTGGAAATGGTTGACAGCCTCATGTTTCTGGGTGTCCAGATCACCAACAACCTGTCCTGGTCCCCCCCACGCCGACGTTATAGTTAAGAAAGCCCACCAACATCTCTACTTTCTCAGGAGGCTAAAGAAATTTGGCATGTCTGCTACGATTCTCATCAACTTTTACAGGTTCACCATAGAAAGCTTCCTTTCTAGTTGTATCACAGCTTGGTATGGCTCCTGCTCTGACCAAGACTACAAAAAACTACAAAGAGTTGTGAACATAGCCCAGTCCATCACACAAACCAGCCTCCCATCGATTGACTCTGTCTACACTTCTCGCTGCCTCGGTAAAGTAACCAACATAATCAGGGACCCCAAGCATCCCGGACATACTCTCTTCCACCTTCTTCCATTCGGGAAAAAGATACAGAAGTTGGAGCTCATGTACCAACTGACTCAAGAACATCTGCTGCCATCAGACTTTTGAATGGACCTACCCTATATTAAGTTCATCTTTCTCTACACCCGAGTTATGACTGTAACACCACATTCTGCACCTTTTCCTTTCCTTATACCCTATGTACTCTATGAACGCATAGCCTTATACCCTATGTATTCTGTATTGAGCACAAGAAAGAATACCTTTCACTGTATCCCAATGCATGTGACAATAATAAATCAAATCAAAATCCCTGATGCTTTGTTGCCTCCTCTTATTCCCCCTATTAGTTATTCCTGGTTGGTTTTATTTTTCCGCACCCTCCCCCATTTCCGAGTTTAAATATTTCATTATTCTCTATTTCACCAGTTAACATCCATGTGGAATGTTCCCATCTGTCCCAGACCTAGCTGATAGTGACGGGAGGTTTTTACGAGGATACTACTCAGGCAAAAAAAATGATGTATCAAGGAAGATATAAGGGACGATTTTGAACTCTTAACAAGAATTTATGGCAATTGTTTGAGATAATGTGAGCCGGAAGCTCAGCAAGCACCCCACTTAGGAGCTAGTTAAAATTATACATCATGGGACCCTGATTTGCATTTAGTAATGACTCCTCCACTTCATCTGTCGTCAAAACCAGCGGCGTTAAAATCACAGATCAGGGTGAGAAATGCAGCCATTCCACTTAACTGCTGTCCTGCTTTGTTCGTGCTGATAAAAGAGAATTACAATCACTGCTACAGAGTGGAATCAAATGGACTCATTATGAACAAAGAAAGGCAGATGTCAAGGTAAGGAATGGCTTAGACAGTGAAATGATTGGAAAAGGAAAAGTACTTTTAAAAGAGATAAAAGAAAATGTTAAAAAATACCTGATTTACAATGCACATAGAGTTTGGGAAATAAACTGGGGAGATTACTTTATTTGAAAACCCAAGCCTCATAAAGTTATCATAAAAGAAACCTGACATAAAATTTGCAGAAGATAGGAAAATAAATATAATTAGATAGAATAGGAAGGATTAAATAAACGTGAGAGTCTAGGCAGAGTGACAATATTGGTAATGATACATGATGTAAAGAATATTGAAGTAGACAAGGAAATAACTGAAGCTTTTTATATTAAAAGATCGATATTAATGTAACACTTTTCATGACCACTGGATGTCTCGTTGTGCTTTACACCATGAATGAAATACTTTTGAGGAATACTCACTGTTGTACTGCAACCAATTTGTGCGCAGCAAGCTCCCACAAGCAGCAGTGTGATAACAAGCAGACAATCTATTTTTGTGGGGTTGATTGAAGTCTTAAGTATCAGCCAGAGCACTGGTGTGACCTCCCCTGTTCTTCTTTAAACTAGCGCCAGGGGATTTCCTTACATCTACCTAAGAATGCAGACAAGGCTACGGTTTAACATCACTTTAGGTGGGGTGTGTTTACAGACTGTCAGAAGAAAATCAAAAAAGGAATCTGCAGACAGATTGGAGAGCTGATTAGGAATAACACAGTCATTGCTCTGCAAAATTTTAACTATCTGATTATTGAGAATTAAGGAAGTAAATGAAATGGAATTCATAAAATGTGTACATGGCTCCTTCCTCAAACAGTATGTTAATTGGCCGACAAGGGCAGAGATATACATTGCTGGATCTAATTATGAGGAATGAAATAGATGAGCTGGTTGTGGATTAACACCCTTGGGAGTAGGAACCATAATATGATAATGTTTCAGATTCAACTTGAAAGGGAAAAGATTTGCAGACAAACCAAAACACCTGATTAAATTAGGGCAGATTTCAGAACGGTGAGATGGAAGAAGAAATCGAAACACAAAAGGATTTGTAAAGCACCAAAGAAGTATATTTTTTGGAAGACGGTAGCATAATGATATTATCACTGGATTGATATTCCAGAAACTCAGAGTAAACCTCTGAGGACCCACCATTTGAATCCCACCACGTCAGATGGTGGAATTTGAATTTAATAAAAATCTGGAATTAAAAGTCTAATGATGACCACAAAACCATTGTCGATTGTTGTATAAATCCATCCGGTTCACTAATTTCCTTTAACCATGGAATTCCTACAGTGCAGAAGGAGGCCATTCAGCCCAACAAATGTACACTGACTCTCTGAAAGAGCATCTTACCCAGGCCCACCCGCAACCCCACGCAGTTACCATGACTAATCCACCTCACCTACACATATTTTGACACTAGGGGCAATTTAGCATGGTCAATTCACCCAACCTGCTCATCTTTGGACTGTGGGAGGAAATTGGAGCACCCGAAGGAAACCCACGCAGACACAGAGAGAAAGTGCAAACTCCACACAGTCCCCCAAGGCCGGAATCAAATCCAGGTCCACGGCACTGTGAGGCAGCACTGCCATCCACTGTGTGCCACCTTGCCGTCATCACCAGGACTGGCCTACATGAGACACCATCGGCAGTAATGTGGTTGACTTTTAAATGGCCTAGCAAGCCATTCAGTTCAAGGGCAATTAGGGATGGGCAATAAATGCTGGTATAGCCAATAATGATGTGGAGATGCCGGCGTTGGACTGGGGTAAGCACAGTAAGAAGTCTCACAACACCAGGTTAAAGTCCAACAGGTTTATTTGGTAGCAAATACCATAAGCTTTCGGAGCGTGCTGCTCCTTCGTCAGATGGAGACCACTCCATCTGACGAAGGAGCAGCGCTCCGAAAGCTTATGGTATTTGCTACCAAATAAACCTGTTGGACTTTAACCTGGTGTTGTGAGACTTCTTACATAGCCAATAATGCCCACATCCCATAAAGTTAATTTTTAAAAACTTTAAAAAGATGAAATTGCTAGTAATTTTAGGATGCCAGGAATAAAGAATGAGATTTTTTTTAAAAACTAAAATTAAAGGGAGATTATGAATCTTATAATATTAATGAAATAACTAAAGGAGAATATGAAAAATAAAAAAGGGGGCAAGAATGGGATAAGGAAAACTAAGATGCAGTAAGAAAAAATACTTTAAAAATAAAATAAATGGAAAAATATTTTATAACTACATCAATAAAAAGAGAATTGTTAAAACCAAGGCAGGAACTCTGAAAGGTGAGAATTGCTAATTTACAGAAGATGATCAAAAATGATAATGATAGTAGGTGCTTCATATTGATTGGGGGATATTGGAGAGGAGGTGAATCCTGAAGTGTTTCAAAGCAAGGTGAGCCACGTTATAATACAGAAAAATAATACTTTAGATAAGTTAGTTATTTTTGGGAAGGACAAAGCACTGAGGTCCAACGGAATATATCATCTCCTGATTTTAGTGAGGGAAGGCATTGCTCAGACGCTAGGAATTATACTTCAGTGCTGTATTAATTGTGGATACATCTCAGCATTACAATTAATGTCCATTTTCTAACATGAGAACGAGATAAGATAATCCAGGTAATTATGGGGTCCATTTAGTTTAACATCTGTGGTGGAGACTCTTAAAAAGAATGAAATTATCACTTAGCTAGATAAAGAGAAAATAGTTATGAGGAGCTGGCAGGGACTTCAATAGGAATGCTTGATAAATCTTACATTTTTACTACATAAATCTTAAATCATTGCTGAAGATATGAAAGGCTTGATAGATGGAGTAAGTACAGTGTATGTCAAGAACTGGAACTTAGTTAAAGCCTTTGACAAGGTAACACATGGGAGATTACTAGAGAAGATTAAAGGATAAAGAACTGGGGGGATTAAGGCAAATTGAATTAAAATTTGTTCAAAGAGAGAAAACAGAGAGTAAAAATATACAATAGCTTTTCAGAGTGCTTGGAAGTGGGTAGTGGTGTCACACAGAATTCAGATCTGGGGTCAATCATTTGAACATAAGCTTCGAGAGAGTGGTGTTGAGATTTGCCAATGATACCCAAAATAGGAGGTATAGTTAATTCCTTAGAAGACCAAATAAACTCAAAAGAATATTGATAGAATCATAAAATTGTGCAGCACAGAAGGAGACCATTCAGTCCATCAAACCTGCACTGGCTCATCCGAAGAGCAATCCAGTTAGTTCCACTCCTTCACCTTTCCCCATTTCCCTGCTAATTTTTCTCCTTTAAGTACTCAAACTATTTCCTATACAAGGCTTTTATTGAATGCATATCCATCACCCTAACAGGCAATGCATTCCAAATCCTAATCACTCATTGCATAAAAACGCTTTTCCTCACATCACCTCTGGTTCTGTTGTCACTTATCTCAAATTTCTGCCCTCAGGTTATCAATCCTTCTGTCATTAGAACAGTTTTGCTTTATTAACTCTATCTAAATCCATTATCATTTTAAACACATTAAATTTCCCCTTAGCCTTCCCTGCTATGAGAAGAATATCTCCAATTTTTTCAGTCTATAAATGTAACTATAAGCCCTCCCTGGAACAATTCCAATGAATCTCTTACGCATCCCCTCCAAAGTACTTCCTACAGTGTCGTGCCCAGCACTGAGCACAACACTCTGCTGGGGCTGAATTAGTGTTTTATTTGGGTTTAGTAAAACTTTCTGTCTTTGTACTCTGTGCCTCAACAAAGTGTGGGGTCCCAAATGCTTTATTAAGATGTGTTGTCAAAGATTTGTGCATGAACAACCCCAGGTTTCTCGCTAATTGAAGAATTGATTGCATTGAATTTCATCTTCCATGTGTCTGTTCATTTGACCAGGCTATCTATGCCCTCTTGAAAACAATCATCAGCCAGAATCTTATCACCGTTCACACCGGTGGGGTTTCCCCATCCCACTAGAGTGAACGGAGATTTGGCTAGCTGCCAAATTCTCCGACCTCCCTGCAGTGGGAGCATGGCGTGAATGGCAGGCGAGATCGCACCCATCATTTTTTCACTGTTTCCGTTTACTACACTTTCAAGCTTTGTGCCGTCTGAAAGTTTCAAAATTGTATCCCCAAGTCCAAGTCAGTAATTATGAAAAACAGCAGCAGACCTCGTACTGAATCCTAGGGAACATGACTGAATACCTACCCCACTGTCCAAAAAGGCATCATTCACCACAGCCCTCTGTTTCCTTAGCTATTGTTCTATCATTGCTCCTTTTATCCCCTGGGCTTCAATTTTGCTAAATAGCTGAATTATGGGGCACTTTACCAAAAGCCCTTTGAAAGTTCATACCAACATGAAGATTACATAAGCTGGAAGTTTGCAGAATATGCAGATTGCCACATCAGTCAGCATGTAACTCTGATTTGACACCAGATCTGCTATCTTTGACCAAGGTGGCCCAGCTAACCCCCCTGTCTTAAACATGTACAACTGAACCAGTCAAAAGCCCCCACCTCCACCCCACCAGTGCTGTTTAAAGGAATCATCAACAATTTACAAGTTAGTTGCTCATTAATTTCTACTGGTTCTATTTGAGTTTGTAGAAGTGCTTGGCGATTTGCAGAATTGGTTAAAGTTGCTGAAGTTGACATGGAGAGGTGCTGCACTTGGTTCTGAATTCAAAGGCACTGATCAGGCAACTTTCTCTCAGTCATGGCCACTATAGTTAGCAGCGCTTTGGGCTACAGCATGAGAGGAAAGTGAAACAAAGGCAGCAAAGAAGACAAACTGCTCGCGAAGGGAGGAGGAGTGAGAAGGAGTCTTAGCAGGCAGTCTTATACACCCAAGGTCTTCCAGGAACATTTCTTTTATCTTCATCTTAACCAGGAGCCATGTGTGTTTCATCTGCATTTTACGGTGGAGATACTCTCAGACCTCCGCACCTCTTACAACCAGACGGCAACTTTAGAGCAAGAATGGTGCCGCATGTGGTGGTGAAGGTGACCCTGAACCTGAACTACTTGGCTTTGGGACTCTTCCAGGTTGGAGCCGGTAACATCTGTAATATCTCCCTGTTTGCTGTCCACTGCTGCAAAAGAAATGTGACAAGTCTTTATGCCAGAGAGGCCAGTTCATTGTGTCCTCATTGACCACTAAAGGTTATGTCCTTTCTGAAGGAAATCTGCCTTCCTTACCTGGTCCACCTTATAGGTGACACCAGATCCACAGCAATGTGATTGCCTATTAATTGCCCACCGAAATCGCCAGACAGATTGCTGGATTGTTTTAAGAACCTGCATGGCCTTTTGAGAACTGGTATTTGCTACCAGTATGGCATTGCTTTGAACCTGCATGGCAACAAAGAGATTTCATGACCTCAGTCTGAGTTTCTACTGCAGCCTTGAATGATGTGAGTAACTTCTGCTTTTGTTCCAATGAAAGCTGAGACATGGGCTGCCAGATGCAAGCTCTGTGCAAAGCCCTTTGCCAAGTTGGTGCCAGACTGCTCCATGCTCCTTGACAATGACATCAGGCTTCTTGGCAGGCTTGTCAATGCACCAGGCATCTCTGTGTACATGCCATTGGAGTGCCCATCTGGGTCCTTTGCAGCAGAACTCATGAGCAACCTCACCCTCAGTAGAACTGGCACCTGCCCTTTCCTTTCCCCCACCCTGGTTATAGGCTATCCATGTCTGGTGACTCACCACCAGCAGATCCCCTTTCTGTTAACTTCTAAAGTAGGTGTATTTCCCATATCTGAGCTGGTGGCTGCCAGTGTGAGAGTGAATATTTCTTCCTCATTAGACTCTTGTTCTTCTTACGCTGCTCACTCCTACACCAGTGCTTGACCAGGTGGCAGTTCTTGGATATTTGAAAGAATAAAGGCATGTGGATAGGGTTGGGGTTAGAGAAGGGAGGAAAATCAATAGTTGCATGCTCGCACCATCTGCAGCTTGTAAATCACAAGAGCTTGTGGGATGAGGGAAAGGTGGGATGTGAGGAAGGTGGATTAGATAAGGTTGTAATGTCATCCTCTATGGTTTCAGACCCACCATCAGCCACCAGCCTCTGTCTTGATAGCTCCAATAATGACCAGTATCATCTCTTTCATGGTTGTCCACTGCCGCCTGGGGTTATGTGCCACCGAGTCCTGCAAGAGAGAGAGAAGAGTGTCAGTGAGTGTGAAGCAACATGTGTGGGTGATATGCCTGACACAGATGAACAGTTGGCATTGTGTGGGGCGTGAGGCTTACAGCAGTGCTGAGCGTGGGAGGGTGACGTGAACCTATGAGTGTTGGGTGTGAGTCATGATTGATGGAAAGTGTTGGTGGGTGAGTGAAGGGAATGTGAGCAGAGAAGTGCGTACAGCTAGAAGTTCATTTGTAAGGATATGGCACGTGAAGATGCAATCACTGAGATGAATCACTCATGTGAAGTCATTGAACCTTTTGTAGTGTTGCATCCAGCTCCTTTAGGTTAGATTACTGCCATTGACCACAAAGACAATCTGCTCCCACTGCTTCCATAGTGGCATCTGTCTTCCTTGGCCCCCTGAAGGAAGAGGACTTCTTTCCTCATGTCTATCTCCTTCACCAGGGTCTCCAGTGCTGCATCATTGAACCTTGGAGCACAGGTTCTGGCCTTTTGCGTTATTTCCATTCATGCCCCTGCACAAAGACAGTTCCCTAACCAGCTTCAGCACCTGCAGCAGCCTGCGTGCATCTCCCTTTAAGAATTGCAGATTGCCTTTAAGTAGTGCAGGCTAGCTTGACGTGGTGCTAGCTTCGCATGTACTTCGGGATCTGCAGCATGCTACTATCATTAAAATGTTTAGGTAGCGCCAAGTTTGTGCATCACCTTGAATCATGAACCATGTTGCAATCTTCATGTCCATTCCAGGCCTTCTCCAGTTTCTCCCTGGAGCTTCAGTGAGAATTTGGTTTGTCCCCTTCCTAATATGAATTCACCAACATTCCGCATATCAGGAAATACAAAATGAAGAAAGATTTTGACACTGACTGTGACAATTCAAATCCATTCCAATTTGTTGCACAACATTTTACTTAATCACAGCCCAGATCTTCATTCTTTTTCATGTTTTAATGAATAGTAGGAATTGAAAAGTGACGGCGGCCTAATTTAACCTTCTAAATTTTCCATCTAATCTTCTGTGCCTGTGGTCTTTCTGGGCCACCTGTTTCATACGAGAGGTCAGGCAAACAATATGTTCCCAGCCCTACACTAACCGTGATCAAATCTAAAAGATAATTATGGATGAGGAAGATCCTTCTTAATTCAGTCTTCCAGTCAAAAATCCTAAATTCTACCTATTGCAGCATCCAGTTATGTTTTAGGTAATTCGGTCACCTCTGTCAGTATAGCTGAGAGTCATTCCACGTGTTGATCTCTTTTGTTTGAAGTAGAACTTGTTGATAACAGTCCTAACCGTGCCCTTTACCTCTTTGACTTTGACTCTCCATCCCATTTTTCCACTCTCGTGATCTAATTGAAAGCAATGCTTCGGGATTACATTTTCATTTTGTTTTTCATCCCAACCAGCTCCAGAATGTAAGCTCGCCTTCCAAGGCTACAAGTTGCAAGTTTCCCCAGTCTTTACTCTTAATTCTGGCCTCTCCTTCTCAAGAAGCATCTGGCCTTTGCCTGTTTCTGCTCCTTGGTGACATAACTGAGAAGCGATACTCATTGGAGCAGAACCGTTTGCCTGGACACAACTACTCGGTGGTGACATCTGCTGGTGTGACAATGCACTGTATGAGAAGAAATGATTTTTTTCATTTATTATTGTCACATGTATTAGTAGACAGTGAAAAGTATTGTTTCTTGCACATTGTACAGACAAAGCATACCATACATAGAGAAGGAAAGGAGAGGGTGCAGAATGTAGTGTTACGGTCATAGCTAGGGTGTAGAGAAAGATCAACTTAATGCAAGGTAGGTCCATTCAAAAGTCTGATGGCAGCAGGGAAGAAGCTGTTCTTGAGTCGGTTGGTATGTGTCCTCAGACTTTTGTATCTTTTTCCCATTGGAAGAAGGTGGAAGAGAGTATATCCGGGGTGCGTGGAGTCTTTAATTATGCTGGCTGTTTTTCTGAGGCAGCGGGAAGTGTAGACAGAGTCAATAGATGGGAGGCTGGTTTGCGTGATGGACTGGGCTTCGTTCACAGCCCTTTGTAGTTTTTTGCGGTCTTGGGCAGAGCAGGAGCCATCCCAAGCTGTGATACAACTAGAAAGAATGCTTTCCATGGTGCATCTGTAAAAGTTGGTGAGAGTCGTAGCGGACATGTCAAATTTCCTTAGCCTCCTGAGAAAGTAGAGGTGTTGGTGGGCTTTCTTAACTAAAGTGTCAGCGTTCCATTTGAAGTCAGGTTCAGAACTGTAACAGGAACATTACAGGAACACCATGTTTAAGACAAATTACCTTTGAAAGATATCCAATAGCGAGATCAACTCATCCATTATCATTAGGTTTATCAATGATTTTGCTGACATGTTTGAAAATACATTTAAAAAGCCGACAGGGTTTAAGAATATAAGAACATAAGAACTAGGAGCAGGAGTAGGCCATCTGGCCCCTCGAGCCTGCCCCGCCATTCAGTAAGATCATGGCTGATCTTTTTATGGACTCAGCTCCATTTACCCGCCCGCTCACCATAACCCTTAATCCCTTTACTTTATCAATCCTTGCCTTAAAAACATTCAATGAGGTAGCCTCAACTGCTTCACTGGGCAGGGAATTCCACAGATTCACAACCCTTTGTGTGAAGAAGTTCCTCCTCAACTCAGTCCTAAATCTGCTTCCCCTTATTTTGAGGCTATGCCCCCTAGTTCTAGTTTCACCCGCCAGTGGAAACAACTTCCCTGCTTCTATCTAATCTATTACCTTCATAATCTTATATGTTTCTATAAGATCTCCCCTCATTCTTCTGAATTCCAATGAGTATAGTACTCAGTTTACAATGCATCAGGTAAGGTGTGATGTTTAATAAACTGCATTTCCTAGAAATATGCCACAATTTAAATATAATAAACCTCAGAGTGAAAGAGGAATACACTTAAGTCAAGGATAGGACTTTTACATGGTGAAGCCAGTGATTTTAACTCTGCAAGTGGTTGGATTTTGAATGAGCTAAAATCTTGCCTGAAATGCATGACTGATGATCAGTTGCTGTCATATTTCTGCTATTATTCAATGTTACTTTTTAATATCTGACCATATTAGGTATTCTCAAATAGAAGTAAATGTTATGGGTATCTGGTCTGGTTGGCAGGTGATTTAAATAAAGAGTACAGATTGGGGAGACAGCACCGTTGGGTTGCCGGCTGCCAACTTGCACCTTATCCTCACTGTACATACTGGATTTGATTGAAATTCAGTACACATGGACGGTTTCTGCTATTACAAAGCAGTTTCACCCAGGGACAAGGCTGACCCAATGAACAGAATTATCCTTCTAATGGTGGAACTTCTATTTGACGCTCCGTCACCATTGGAACCCCCAGCCCAGGGGGTCCCTGGGTCAAAGTTTATACCTTTTAGTGGTTATCTGTCAGGTTTTTGAGGAACGTGACAGTGCTACAACAGACCATTGCCCATGCAGCACGCAAGAGATGATTGGACAGTAAAGGGCCAGAGGAGTTTAAACTATCTAGAGCCTGGCACCTTGGTAGACGTCCACAGAAATGGAGGCCTGTGCTATAAGGTTAGTGAGTACAACGTTGGAGCAGGAGGAAAGTACTCCGAGGCCCCCTCCCTATCCATGACATGGTGGGAAGGAAGGGTTTCTTCGGCCACGTCCTAGGATAAGGTTGCGAATTGGCAGTACAGGAGGGAAATTGAGTTTAGATTTGGCCATTCCCCTTCCAGATAACATGTGGTGGTCGGGAAAGGCAAGACAAGTGGTCCTGGCAAGGGTAGGAGAAATAGATTGCAGTCAGAAGAATGAGGCAGCTGTAGGCAGGACTGTAGAGAATGATGGCTATGTTAGCCACCAGGAAATGTGAGCGAGGCTTCGTTTTCACAGGAATCTCAGCATGTCTCTAACATCACTAATAAACAACCTGACCCCTGCATTGATTTATAAACTATTGTCTCTCTGTTTTTCTGAAATGCAGGAAAGCATGCCACAAACACCAACCTTTGCAGCAATGTTCAACAGCAGTGGCTACAGCCGACACCTGTACTCATCCAGGGAGGAGAATTGCGGAGGTCTATTTTACCATGACAACAACCTTGTGTCAGGGTCTCTGGAGGCACTGATCCAACACCTTGTGCCCACAGTGGACTACTATCCGGATGTAAGTATAATTCAACTGTGTCTGTATATATTTCACAGAGGAATTGTTTTGCATAAAAATGTATGCCAACAGATTGTTAAAGTTTCACCGTGGCACAATGGCACAGAGGTAATTTGGCCTTTAGTATGGATCAAAGCAGAAGATGTGAAGCAGCCAATGTGTCCAGAATGCTTTGCCTTCTCTGCTAGCAGCTTTAGTAAAACTGGCAGACAGCAAACACCTTTGGTGTAAAAAGGATAGAAAAATCCTCACCCAACAGGAGTCCAGCACACTGTCACTGCATATTCTCAAAGCATGCAAGATTATTAGGAAAGTTGAGAATTTTGCCTTGAGGCTTTTCTACCTGTTGGTTGATATCTTCTGGGCAGCAGTGCAAACATTTCATTTGGAGATAAGTAGTAAATGTTTTTGGAGCATGATTTGCAGAATATTTTTCATGCATTTGGGTTACTTGGGAGCTATGCTGGGGGAAAAAGTAATAAGAGTGTATCAACAACATGATGATTAAGAAATTTATTGGAAACTGCAGAGACGCAGAGGAGCTCAGCACTCCATCAAAAACATCCCTTTTGGCCCTCCCTATATGATCATCAAAAGATAATTAGGAAGTTACCTATAGTTCTGCTTTTCATGTCCTGCAGAGAGTAGAATGTTAATTAATGCAGAGTGAAGGTTGCAAATCAGCATGTCTGTATTATTAATACACATGAAGCATAAATGTTCAATGGCATCTCAACAAATGCAAACTCTGTGATTTAGATATTGGCACTAATACAAGAGAATGACTTCAACTGAATTGTTCAACAACAAATTATACACAATTAACTTTTCATTACTCATATAATGTTTCACTGGAGTGTTCTTGCATAAGAATAAAGGAAATAGGAGCAGGAGTTGGCCATTCGGCCCCTCGGGCCTGCTCCACCTTTCAACCAGATCATGGCTGCTCTTCCACCTTCCCGCCATTTTCCCACACTATCTTCATAATTCCTTGATATCTTTAATATCTAGAAACCTATTGATCGCAGTTTTGAATGGACTCAATGGCTGAGCCACTGCAGCCCCTTCCAAAGATTTACCATCCTCTGAGTTAAGAAATTCCACCTCATCTCAGTCCTCAATGGCTTACCTCGTACTTTGGGATTGTGTCCCCTGGTTCTAAACCCTCTAGCCAAGGGAAATATCTTTCCTGTATTTACCCCGGTGAGCCCTGCAAGAATTTTGTATGTTTCAATAAGATCATCTGTCACTCATCTAAATTCTAGAGACCCACTTTGCTCAAACTCTCCTCATAGGACAATTCTGTAATCTCAGGAATCAGTCTGGTGAACCTTTGTTGCACTTCCATTATTGCAAGTATATCCTTCCTTAGGTAAGGTGACCAAATCTGTGTGCAGTACTCCAAGTGTGGTCTAACCGAGGCTCTATACCAGGCTTGTCCGACCTTTTCTCTCAGGGGCCATATTTTTGTATTATCTTCACTCAAGGAGCCAATGAGAAAATGTCGGAACGATAAGGATTTTTTGGACTCCCAAAAAAAATTCTAAGTGTTGAATTTGCGTAAAACCTGGAGTAAATCACGCTGGTTTTTTCAGTGGGAGTTTCAAAATGTATCTCCCAAACTCTGTGGACTGCTGAGTGCCTCAGGGCGAATCACGCTAAAAATCAGTGGGCAGGGCCTATTCCCGCTGGAGAGACTGGCAGCATAGCGCTGAGTGGGCCACTGCGCAAGTGCCGATCTGTCAAGCTGAGATTGGCGCATGCACAGTGGCCCCGCACTGCCGGCCTCCCGGTTGCTGGCCAGTCACACTCATTCAGTCACTTGCACTCGCCGCCACTCTCACTCAGTCACTCACAATCAGTCACTTGCAGTCAGTCACTCAGTCATCTACACTCACCCTTTCTCACACACACACACTCTCCTTGTGGTGCCCCATTAGTCACAGCCTGCCAAGCTGAGAGTGACCTGCTTATTCCTACTCTGTTTCCTGTCCATTAAACAATTCTCAATGCATACCAGTATATTGCCCTCAATCACATGTGCTCTAATTTTATTTATTAACCTTTTGAGTTCGACCTTATTGGAAGCCTTCTAACGTCCAAATACACCACACCCACTGGCTCCTACATATCTATTCTGGTAGTTACATCCTCAAAAATCTCAAAGGGCGGAATTCTCTCAAAAAGGTTCTAAGTGTCGAACTTGCGTGAAAACTGGAGTAAATCCCTCTGGTTATTTCAGTAGGAGTTCAGAGAAGAATCTCCCACTCTGTGCACTGCAGAGGCCACCAGTGTGAATATCATTAAATTTCAGGGGGCGGAGCCTATTCCCACTGGAGAGGCTGAAATCAGCGCGCTGAGTGGGCTACTGCTCTGTCAGCGCCGAGATCAGCGCATGCATAGAGGCTCCGCACTGTTGGCCTCCTGATTACCAGCCAGCTCAATTGCTGGCCAGCCCTGCAACCCCCGCAATACTGGCTCTCCGCCACTCCACGGCCCTGATCGCTGGCCTCTCTGCTTCCCCCACCGATCCCTATGTAGAGTGGCAGCAGGACAGTCCACCTCCACCGATTGCACCCTAGGTCCCACCCCATTAGGCCCTGCCCCCTAGGCCCCACCCCCTTGGCACTGCCCCATTCCTGATGGGCAGTGCCAACGTGCCCCTTGGGTATTGGCACTTTCCCCCTTGGGCAGTGCCAGGGGGCACAGGCAGGCACTGCCAAGGTGCCAATGCCCTGGGGACATTCCCGCCTGGGGAGGCCCCGATTGCCCCCTCTTCACTCCAGCAGGGTCGGGCTGCTAGCTCCCCAAAAGTGGGGAGCTACTGTAATCCCCATTGGAGTGAAACATTCTGGCGAGGGGTAGGGAGAGAGGGGTGGGGGGTGGGAAGAGGCAAGTGGGCCTGGAGAATTCAGTCCTGGGCCCGCTAATTGTATTTAGATTATATTACAATGACCATGTAAATGGTCTTTGTGTCTCCCCACCAATTTCCAGTGCGAAGCAGACGCCGCCGGAAATCTGGCGCCGGGAGACGCAATCGGGGCGCGAATGCTCATGCGAACCCGCGAATCGGCTGATGTGAACATCTCCCGGCCCACTCGGCTAACTTCCAAAACACACAGCATCCTTACTGAGAACAATATTGCTAGTGCTTCACTGTCACTGGGTCAATCCTGGAACTCCCTTCCTACCAGCACCGTGACTGTACCTACACCACATGGGCAACAGCTATTCAGGAAGGTGGGTCACGATCACCTTCTCAAGGCAGTTACAGCTGGGCAACAAAAGATGGCCTAGTCAGTGATTTCTGTATTCCAGGGATGACTGAGAAATTTGCATGTTTTGAAACCCCAATGGGCTGTGGCACTGATAAATAATAGGTGGCAGGTTTGTACCTGCGATTCTGCGTGCAAAGAGTTACTGAAATCTGCACTGCCATTGTGACAACCTGATGCAAGACCTTTCTCAACAGAGAGAAACAGAAATTTAAAAAGGAGGTCGGAACCCTGGGCATGGCACCCCCACTTTCTCAGTTTAGAATGGTGAATTGATTAACGAAGGAGAAAATAAGCAGTATGCTCTAACTCCTCCAAGATTTATGTTTTTAAGACTTTGGCTTAATAAAGTTTATTAGTCTCACCAGTAGGCTTACATTAACACTGCAATGAAGTTACTGTGAAAATCCCGTAGTTGCCAAACTCTGACACCTGTTCGGGTACACAGAGGGAGAATTTAGCATGGCCAATACACCTAACCAGCACGTCTTTCGGAATGTGGGAGGAAACCAGATGAAATCCACACAGACACGGGGAGAACGTGCAGACTCTGCACAGACAGTGACCCATGCCGGGAGTCGAACCTGGGTCTCTGGTGCTGTGAGGCAGCAGTGCTAACCACTGTGCCACCGTGCCGACCCAAACTAACTAATAGTTAGTTTGTTTTATAATTTCTGTGAAAGAATATTGAGTGCGACCACCTTTGTGTATCATTGGGTAGTTTTCCCTGAACTGACCTGCAGGAACAAGGCCGGTTATAACACTGGGGGAAACTGAGCATTCTGGATTTCCATGCCCCCTCCCGCTCCGTCTGCCGCTGAGATGTTTAATCCCAACACTTGTCTTTGACATCAGTGATCGGTTCCCCGTCCCGAGGCCCAACTGATTGACAGCTGGGGCTTCAGTTGGGCAGGGAGCTGATTCCTGACGACAGCAGCAGCAGCTAAGTTCCCGGGGGTCAGTTTTCGACCTGGGATAGGCGGGGGCCACGATTGGTGGAGGGCGGAAGGAACGAATGGAGGGAGCTGCTGCTCATAGTGAGTGGGGGGAGATTGGGACTTTTGGGTGGGTGTGTGGGGCTCGAAGTCAAGCTCTAGTGGGGATGGGGCTGAGGAGATTGCGGCCTGCTGGCGGATGAGAGCACAGCCCGGTTGTGGATGGAGGGCGTGGTGGAGGTATGGATTTGAGGCCAGGGTTAAGGGATTTGAGATCTTGTGTTGGGTCGGCAATGGGATAAGATCAGGACGTGATGGAGGGGATCAAGGTCTGGTGACGGGAAATCAGGGCCTGGTGGGAGGAGTGATCTGGGCCTGCTGTGGGGAGGCTTGGTGACCCAGCCCAGGGGGACATTTAAGGGAGTACATTCTTCGGAGGCTCCTCAGGCAGGCACCTGGATCCAAGGGGAAAGGCAATTATTCCCTGCATCCACAAAGTCTTCACCTTGAGGGTGCTGCTCGTAATCTGCACAGTTCAGGAAACCTAATCGACTGCTGTTAAATTCAAAATTAGCCTTATTATTTTTATATCTAAAGTTGCAAACTACCTCCTTGAATCAGGTTGGCTGCCTGATCACCTTGCAGCCTCAGTGCAGCTGGAATTAGGAAGGTTGGAGGCTGGTTTGGGTGGTGAAGCAGATTTCTGAGACATTAACACTCCATACCCACCCAGCAAAAGCCTTCACATTCTTCTCAGTTTAAACTGCCCCCATTGCCTCCAAATGAAATCTGTTGCGGACCGAGAGTAGTTAAACACAATTCATTTCTGAGTGTGAGCTTTTCTTGTCTTTCTCTTGCAGAGAACGTATGTATTTACCTTCCTGCTCAGCTCTCGTCTTTTCATCCGGCCATACGAGCTCCTCGCCAAGGTTTGCCTCATGTGCATTGAGCAACAGAGACTGAATGAGGCCATTTTAGATAAGGTGAGATTGTCAAGGGACACTTTCTATTTGCCTGGAGACTGATGATTTTGCAAACACTGATAGAAGAACATTTTTCTGAGCCTTTCCTCTCATGATTAATGGAATACGGTTTCCATTTATGTGCTGTAAGTGATTTTCTTCTGTTAATTTTTAATGAAGGAAAGAATGTTTAATGTCTCACAATTAGACGATGCCAGTGTCCTACAGATGAAATGCTAACTTGCATTTATAAAATTCTAACAGGGTTAGACAGATTCAGAAAGAATGTTCCCAATGGTGGGGTGTCCAGAACTAAGGGTGATAGTTTGAGGATAAAGGGTAAACCTCTAAGAACTGAAAAAGGAGAAATTTATTCACCCAGAAGGTGGTGAATGTGTGGAATTCACTACCACCGAATGTAGTTGAGGCCAAAATGTTGTGTGATTTCAAGACGAAATTAGATAAAGCTCTTGGGGCTAAAGGGATCAAGAGACGGGGGGGGGGGGGGGAAAGGGGGATCAGGATATTGAATTTGATCAGCCATGATCATAGTGAATGTTG
Organism: Mustelus asterias; assembly: GCF_964213995.1. Lineage (NCBI taxonomy): Eukaryota > Metazoa > Chordata > Chondrichthyes > Carcharhiniformes > Triakidae > Mustelus > Mustelus asterias. The sequence continues at coordinate 79,819,654 of NC_135801.1, read as the reverse complement.
GAGCAGGCTGGAAGGGCCAAATGGTCTACTCCTGCTTCTAGTTTCTATGTTCATAAATCTGTTGTAATTAAATACAATTTTGTGACTGATTGCAGGCCAAAATAAGAAAATTCGCGCCAAAAATAGTGCAGCTGTTGGCTGAATGGACGGAGACATTTCCCTACGATTTTCGAGATGAGAGGATGATGAGAAACTTAAAGGACATGACACACAAGATAACCACTTTGGACGAGGTTAGTTATTTGGAAACAGCAACTCGTTTATATTTGAATTATTAGGAATAGTTAATGGCAAATTAATAGTGCTTCCTGTGAGAAGTGAAAGGAAACACCAACCTGAGCAAATAAAACAAATAACTGAAAGAAATGGGAATTGAATCCAAACAGATGACAGGTTTATAGCTCATATCCACGTGGTTTATCGTTAATTATGTCAGTTATGCATTGCTATAATTACCATATTTTGCAAGGAGCATCAGGCACCTTATGATTAAACCCAGCTAAACTAATTTATTTATTTCTTACTTCTGAAGAAAGTCTAGACTCAGGTTTACATCATCTTGTTTTGAAGCATAACATTAGTAATTAAGTATTTAAGTACATGTTGATCAGTTTGGTGTGTGCTTGGAGATATATATTGGCCTTGACATTTATAGCTACAGATTACAAAATTAGAGGGAGGAGTGGAATTTTAGATGCGGACTTGCATGGTTTGAAGCATGCAACTTATCTCCTTGGGCTTTCCTGTTCTGCCAAGGAGGGAGGACTCCAGCGCAGGGTACAGGAACAGCTTTTGCTCGGATCCAGGGGTGGTGTCCAGGCATCTGATCCCCAACCCTAAGGTGGGAACTTTGCATGGTTTGGGAGTTAGGGGGACATATTCCTGCTCCTGCTGGCCCACAAGCAGTGCTGTAAAGGCACTTATCATCTCCCTAAAGCTGTCCTCGCCTCCCTTCAGCTCTCCTGTTTCCTAAGGCCTGAGAAACATGGCCAGTCACTGTCAAATCAGAGGCTGCCAGCTTCTTTAAAATATTTTAAATTGGTGGAACGGTGGCACAGTGGTTAGCACTGCTGCCTCACAGCGCCAGGGGCCTGGGTTCACTGTGTATGTGGAGTTTGCACGTTCTACCCATGTCTGTGTGGATTTCCTCCGGGTGCTCTGGTTTCCTCCCACAGTCCAAAGATGTGCGGGTTAGGTTGATCGGCCATGCTAAATTAATCCTAGTGTCAGGGGATTAGCAGGATAAATACATGGGGTTACAGGAATAGGGCCTGGGTGGGATTGTGGTTGGTTCAGACTCAATGGGCTGAATGGCCTCCTTCTGCACTGTCGGGATTCCATGATTCTAACCTGCCTCGCCTCCCATAAGTAGTTTATCTGCCTGTCTCTTGTTCCTGCCTCCACTTAAACCATAAGTGGGCAATTGTGGATGGGCTAAAAATGCTAAAGATTAGCATCTGACCAACCACAACTAGTTCATTTTTGGATTCAAAATTCTTAACTCTCAGAAATGAAATGCCATTGAATGAAACACAGGAATGCTTTTGAGAAGCATGAAATGGCACATGGTTTGCAGTGGAAGATGAAGAATAAAAAACAATGCTTATGGATTGGTGGTGATTTATACCAGAGGTGCTGACCATGGGCTGAAGTGCAATCCTAGATTTGGAACCATATTTTTCTTAACTGTATCACAGCATTAACATGCCACATTGCCTGTGTTCAAAATATTGAACTGCACTAGCTTACCTTTTCTAATTCATCTATAGGGGGATGGGGCTCCCAAATTCATGCTTATCTTTCCCAGAACTTAATGTTTGGACCTTCCAATCATGTATCTGCCCCTGCCACAGTACCAAAAAGACACTTGTCAAAGTCACAAATGACATCCTATGTGATGCTGACAAAGGTAATCTGTTCCTTTTTGTTCTTCTTATCTTGCCTCTAGCCTTTGGCGTGGTTGACTAGAGCACTCTCCTCCAACACCCTCCACTGTTCGACGAGGTGGGACTGCACTCATCTTATTCCATCCTTATCTATCTAACGATAGTTAGAATATGACTTTCAACCCTTCCTGCTCTGTTCCACTATTACCAATGGTGTCCCACCTATTTCTCATCTACATGCTGCCCCTCAGTGACATTACCTGAAAACACATCAGTTTCCATGTGTATCCCGACAATACCCAACTCTACCTCTCTACCATCTCTCCCGATCCCTCCATCACCTCAATTCTATCACCCCACCCGCCACGGAATCAGAGCGGGCGAGGGGCAGACAATGGAAATATCCGTTGTCCTCGTGCGGGATTTTCTGGTCTCACTCGAGCAAGGCCGTAAAATCCCGTCTCATGTCTCTAAATTGTCAAGCTGCTTTGATAACATCCAGTACTGGACTAGCAGAAATGTTTTCCAGTTAAGTATTGGCAAGACTGAAGCAGTATCTTTGATGCCCACCACAGACTCTGCCCTCTCACCATCCGTCGCCCCGGCAACTGTCTGAGACTGAACCAGACTTACCGCAGCCTTGTCTCATTTGATCCTGAGATTAACTTTCAACCATCAATCTTTGCCATCACTGACACCATCCATTTCTACCTCTGTTACATCCCTCACCTCCACCCCTGCCTTAGCTTTTCTGCTGCTGAATCTCCCATTTGTTAGCTCCAGACTTGATTATTCAAATGTGCTCCTATCTGGCCTTCCACATTCTACTCCGCATAAACTTGAGATCATGGAAAACTCATCCTTACACCAAAAGCCTTTCATCCGTGACCCCCTGCTTACTGGCCCACATAGTGTCCCACTTAAAAAATGCCTCTATTTCAAAACTCTCACCCTTGTTTCCAAATCCATCCTTGGTTTGACCCCTTCCCACCTCTGTAATCTCCTCCATCCACACAACCCTCCGAGATACTTGCGCTCCTCTAATTCCGGAGCATCCTTGATTTTAATTTTCCACCATTGGTGGATGTGCCTTCAACTGATAAGCCCGAAGCACTGGAATTCCCTTCTTAAACCTCTCCACCTCTCTTCTTGCTTTCTCCCTTAAGACACTCCTTAAAACCTACTTCTTTGACCAAACGTTTGGTCATCTGTCCTATCTCCTTATGTGGGCTAGCATCATATTTTGTTTTGTAATACTCCTGTTGTGTTTTGTTATGGGACATTGGCATTGCTGGCTGGTCAGCATTTATTGCCCACCCCTAGTTGCCCCTGATTGATACAACTGAATGGCTTGCTAGGCAATTTCAGTGGACAATTGAGAGTCAAATACATTGCTGTGGCTCTGGAGTCACATGTAGGCCCGATGAGGCAAGGACAGCAGATTTCCTTCCCTAAAGGAATTAGTGAACCAGAAGTACGATGCAGGGTTGGGGGTAGGACCACTGTACAATGCAGGGTTAAGAAGGTGAGCTCTCCTCCCCTGCTCCCCCTCTGTAAAATTCAGCCTCATTTCAAAGGGCATTACTGAGAGTCCGGAGTCACATATAGGGCAGACAAGTTAAAGATGGCATATTTCCTTCTCTGAGGAAATTAGTGAACCAGTTGGATTTGATGACAATCTGGTTCATGACCACCATTGCTGATAATAACTTTTTATTCCAGATTTATGTAATTAATTTGAATTTAATTTCCCCAGCTGCCATGGTGGGATTTGCATTCATGTCTCTAAATTATTAGTCCAGGTTAATTCCAAACTCCAAATTGATTGCAATAGGGCACATGTGAATAGATTCACATTTAAAGTAATGTGAAGCTCATCTGTGAAAGATGTCAGCCATAGAAATTGGCCGTAATGTTCTATGTGTAAATTATCAAGGCTTATAAAGGGATAGAAATGGTAAATTAAGGTTCTCATCAAGGGACTAAATTACCTCTCGGTCTCCGTGGCAGTGCAGCTTCAGTTGGTGGGCTTCTACTTGATGACCTGCTTATTGTATCACTCTGCAGGCACAGATAAACCGCACATCACAAACCCTACATCTGTTTTCGACAGCTATCCAACTTAGCCCCTGGGGAGTGGTACAGAGCATTAAAGATGGACTAATTGAGATTATAATGGATAATAAGCACATGATAGACTTGTCAATAAACACTTGAGGCAAAATCTTACTCTTACCAAAAGGTAGCAAAGTATTGGCTCCTGTGAGAAAAACGGTGTTTCTCTTCAGAGATCAGACCAAAATGTAACTCTGCGCTCCACCCCCCCACACCCCGCACCAAAAGGTCGTGAATGTAGCCCAGTCCATCCTGCAAACCAGCCTCCCATCCATTGACTATGTCTATGCTTCCCACTGCCTCGGAAAAGCAGCCAGCATAATTAAGGGCCCCATGTACCCTGGACAAACTCACTTCCACTTCCTTTCGTCAGGATAAAGATACAAAAGTCTGAGGTCATGTACCAACCGACTCAAGAACAACTTCTTGTCTGCTACCATCAGACTTTTGAGTGGACCTACCTCGCATTAAGTTGATCTTTCTCTGCACCCTAGCTATGACTGTTAATACTACATTCTGCACTCTCTCCTTTCCTTCTCTATGAACGGTATGCTTTGTCTGTATAGTGCACAAGAAACAATACTTTGCACTATATGATAATACATGTGACAATAATAAAGCAAATCAAATCAAAGATCTCAAGAGCTTCCCCCTGCCGCCATGATCAGAGTTGGCATTCACCCCTGGCGATCAGAGCCAGCATTCACTACTCCGCCCCCCCCCCCCCCCCCCATCATCCCTCCCCAGCAGTCAGTGCGCCCCCCCCCCCCTTACCCTGAACAGCAAACCCCTTCCTCCAACCCCCCTATCTACACAGTCGCTGCTGGCGCCCCATTCCCTTCCCCCCTGAACATCGAACTGTTGCCCCTCACCCAAATAGCCATTGCCGGCATCCCAACTCCCACACGCAAACCCCCCTCCTCCCCGCACGACCACAAGTAAATGATTACCCCCCTCCCCCATGAGGTTCCCACTAGGGTCCATCCCAGGCACTGCCCCCTGGCATGGGTTGGCACCATGGCAACCTGGCAGTGCCAGACTGTACCAAGGGGTAGTGCCAGGGGACATTGCCAGAGCACTGCCTGACTTTGTCCATCTCCCCCGGGGGCTGTACTCACCTTTACACTCCCAAGGGGGATCCCCACGACAGGTTCACGCCTGAGTGAACCTAGCGAGGTTTCAAAAAATGCCTCGGGCACAAAATATGGCGGGTTCTTTAATAATATGATAATATATTGAAGTGTATTTCAATCAGGTTCACTCCTGTTGTGAGAATGAACCTGATTACGTCGCCAGTGAGGGGCAGGAAAAATCGGAGACTTTTGGGTTTTGCCGGATCTTGAGCAGCGAGCGTGGAGCCGAGAGCGCCCCCTTTATCTCTGTTTTCACAGTGGAGGAAGAGGACAGAAATCTCTGGTAGAAGGCAATCTAATAAATGAGTTCAGTGGAAAAATTACCTGGATATGAGTACGATAGACACATCTCCATGAACTAATGGATTCCGCCCCAGGGTTTGAAAGAAAATAGTTGAGGAGATTGCAAATGTATTATTCATAATTTTACAAAGCGCTCCAGATTCTGGAATTATCCCTACGAATTGGAAAATTCTATATGCGGCGCCATTACTTAAGTAGGGATGCTGTGCAGTACAAAAAGATAAAAGGTTAAATTATGAGGACAGCTCATATAAACTTTTATTCCTTTCAGTTTAGAAGGTTGATCGGTGGGTGTTCAAAGTCATAAAGGATTCGATCGGTCAGACACACAATCTGTTTAATCCAATGGAGCAACCCAGAGTACGATTAGAGCTTAGCCGTGGTGGTGGGGGGGGGGGGGGGGGGGGGGAGGGGGTGGTTTGCTGGCTGCTTGGCTTGGGCCTCTCACACTGCTGGTTAAATGCTGACAGTAGAGCAATAAGACAACCAAGTGGCATTAATTGCCCTCTAAAGACCTCATTTGGTCCACTGGTGGGCAGGTCACCAAATGCTACTCCCTCCTGTGTTGTGGCAGGGATAGGGATAGACAATGAGCAAGCCACTTGTTGGATCCAGCATGCCCCCCGTGCTTTCAAACCGGCCGGTAGAGGGGAGTAAAATTCAGCCCCATGTTCCTACGCCCAGCACAGCTTAGATCAGAAATTGAACAGAATGGGGATCAAAACTTGGGAAACAATGACAATGAGCTGCTGTGCTGCAATGCTTAATCATATTACAATGTTCTCTCCAATTCTTCTATACAATTAGCTTTTAATTTAAATTGCTCAATTTCTATTGAAGGCATATGATAGAATCTGTGCCTTTATTAAATGCTATTTACGTAATGGTGGTATTTGAACATTAGGAGCTACGTTGCTTAATATTAGTTTTGATCTCTTGACTCATAGGGTAGAATTTAATGTTTAATGCCCTCCCCCCTGGTGAGTTTGGTAGCAGGGACATCACGTGGGGGTGGCCCCGCTTGCAGACCCCCCACCCACGGTCTGTGACTTGAAGGCCTTTCTGCCCCATTATGAATTGAGACCCTTAAGTGGGCAATTAATGTCCACTTAAGGGCCTCATTTGGCTGCCACTTGTATTAATGCAGTGGCGGGCAGGGGGCTCACCATGCGGGGAGCGCAACAAGCAAACGTGTGCTTTGCTCCTGGGGAGGGTGGACTCATACAAAGGCACAGTACCTGATCAAGAGACCCAGCATCATGAAGGGGGCAGGCTGGGTCTCATTCTCTGCCCTTGCTGTAACCCCCTTCTCCGCCACGACCCCTTACCCTGTGACTACTTTCTCATCATCACTCCTCTGTGGCCTGGGATCCATCAATGGCCTCAGGTGGCTGTCATACCAGCACCAGTCGCCGCTTCCTTGCTGTGCACAGAGCTCCCAACCCCCGATTTCCTTGATTCTGGGGAAGACCTGCTGCTGTCCAGTTAGGTCGGGCTTTCTGAAAAGAGGCGACATCGCTCTCTCTCCAGCCCGTGTGCGAGTCCCCATGGCCTCCATTAAATACTACATTTAATCTTATTAGCGCTTCTCAAGTCTGATTCAGTTTTGGTGCTACCTTGTGGTGAACCAAATTACTCCCCTCCAAATAATTTCTCTCACACGGGTTGCTGCTTGATGACTGACTGATTGCATCCTGATCTTTGTCAACAAAAACAACTCTAATCAGCTGTCTGATGTGCACCCTGCAGACAATAGCAATGGCCCTTGTTGCCCAGAGAGCTTTATCTCACTACATCTTGTGAGAACAGGATTATCTATGTTGACCTCTTTTCAGCTGCAAGTAAGTGGTAATGATGGGGAAGAAAAAAACAAAAATGGAAGCATGCTTCTGTCTACGCTGGGGTTTGTATTTCTCCCCAGTTGTTTACAATCATGTTATTTTATTATACTGTCATTATGAAAGCAACACACTTAAAGCTTATGCCTGCCTTCAGGCAAAAGTAAAATGGTGCATGGATTATTTAATAAAACTGTTTGTACCAGCCATTGCCTACAAGTATCCACATCAAGACTATTCGATACAGTAGCTTGAAAGACTTTCATGAATGAGAAAACTCATGAAATCATGTGGAATTTTCCATTGCCTTTAGCACACGCACAATAATTCTGTGATATCAGGTATTTAATTTGTAGTACAAGCCCAGTGCCACCATTTATTCGAGCAAACCAGCATTATAATTTTAGATTAGTTGCAGTCGGAAAGATTTGAACTCTGATAGAGGTCAGCATTCCAACCTGCTCACCGTTGGCTGTGATGAGCTTTAGTGGTTCTCGGTTGCTGCAGTGGTGAGAGCTAACAGATGGCTGGACATTAGACAAGTAATGAAGGGAAAGAGAGGGGAAAAATGCCAAAAATAACACTGCTGTCTTTTCTCCACACAAACATTAGTTTGTTATCGATTTAACAATGCGAAGCATTTCTTCCTGATGGCATTGCTGCTTGTTGGGAAAATTGCTCAGGCGTAAGTTAGTCTGTTTAGGGACATCCCGAAAGTGTTTGTGAAGATTCATTTGAGATATTTCTCATGCAAATGTGTTCTTTTTGGATGTTTCAAAAATGTCACCAGAAGCATCAGAGAATCACAAGCATATTTACAATGCACTAAAGGAACAGCAGTGGAATTCTTCCCTCAGATTCCTACTGTTGAGCAGATTTATATTGTTCCAACGAATATCTAACAACCTGTTTTTAATGTATGCAAATTTCTTTCTAACTTTATGCGGATGGTGGATTAGATTAGGATGCAGTGTAATAGGCACATTTTAGTTATGTTATATTTTTAAGCTCGAGGCAAAATCTGTAATTTGGCACTTATTAGAAATACATTTATGTCTGACTGCAGAGTTACCCCCCCTTATAAAGTTTGTCACAGAGTGAAGACAGCACAGAAGGAACTGTGGCAGCACCATTCATATGAACATGCTGGGCTGGATTATCCGGCTGTTCACGCCCCGCCACTGCTGCCAGTAAGAATGGAGAATTTTACCACTCAGCCAAATCTCCATTCACAGCATCGGGACTGGAGAATCCCAGCTGCAGGTGAGGTCGGAGAATTCCGGCCACAAATTAGAAGCAGGGTGCCATTTAGCCCCTTGGGCCTGCATCGCCATTCATCAAGATCATGGCTGTTCTGATTGTGGCCTCAACTCCAAATACTTCCTCCCCCCGATATCCTTTGACTCCCCTGTTGGTCAAGAATCGATCTACCACTGCCTTAAAAAGATTTATTGACCCTGCTATCTCTGAGAAAGAAAGTTCCAAAGATTCACAACCTCTGAGAGCAATTTCTTCTCATCTCCATCTTAAATGGGAGAGTCTTTATTTTTAAACTGTACCCCATAGTTCCAGTCTCTCTGGCAAGAGGACACATCTTTTCAGCACCCACTCTGTCAAGTCCTTTCGGAACGACACAGTGGCACAGTTAGCACTGCTGCCTCACAGTGCCGGGACCAGGGTTCAATTCCAGCCTCGGTTAACTGTGCAGAGTTTGCATATTCTCCACGTGTCTGCATGGGTTTCCTCCCACAGCCCTAAGATGTGCGGGTTAGGTGGATTGGCCATGCTAAATTGCCCCTTAGTGTCAGGGGGATTAGCAGGGTAAATACATGGGATTAAGGGGATAGGGACTGGATAGGATTGTTGTTGGTGCAGACCCGATGGGCCGAATGGCCTCTTTCTGCACTGTAGGAATTCTATTCTCATATCACTCTCATTCAATTCCAATGGATACAGTCACAGCCTGCGCAACCTTTTCTCATAAGTTAACCCACTCCCCATCCCAGATATCAGTCAAGTGAACCTTCTCCAAGCTGTTTTTGATGAGTGATCTCAGTTCTTCTTTTGACCTTAAAAATACTTTGATCAATTTCCTCCCCTTTAAGCCCATCTGGTAGGCGGTTCAGTTTCATGTTTCCTGGTAACCTTCCATTATAAAGAAGCCATTTTCGTATATATAATGGCTGTTGATAGGTTATTCAGGTTAGGGTAAGGTATTGGGGCTGGTAGAACACCCTTCAACTCAAGTCCGTCCAATTTCCAGCAAGCATCTCCAAATATCCACAAGGAGTTCTGCACGTTAACCAGATGATCTTTTCCAGTTATGAACAATGAAGGAAATATTTTGTTTACGTGCCTCAGTGAGACATTGGCATCCACAGTATTTCGCTTCTTGTAGAATTATCTGGCTACCGACTTTTACGATTACGTGTTCTTTTCTTTTCTGTGGCAGTTACATCGGAAAACTATGCACCAGATAACTCAGAATCTGATTCGGAAGCTTGCTACCCTTAACCAGTATGAAGAAGTTCTCTCAAAGTTAAATGCATCCGTCACAGACCGACTGACTGTGCTAAAGACCAAGCCACAATCCATTCAGAGAGATATAGTGACCATCTGCAGTGATCCGTACACTTTAGCTCAGCAGCTTACACATGTAGAACTGGTTAGTGCTTCCTACATTATTTATTATGTATTTTGATGAACCACTGGGTTCTGTTTAAAAGTGAAGAAAAAACTTTTGTGTTTTGTTCTTTTTAAATTTTCTATAGTTTTTATGACTCATTTTTTCAGCACTTAAGCCTCTATTCCCGAAGCTTTAGAGGTTTATGTTCACTGAGGTTTTGTGGAAAAGTGTGTGGATCCAGAAGGGAATAAGAGTCATTTCACAGCATGGTTAGAGTGTGTAAATGATGGTTGTTACAATTGTCCATTGTGTTGATGATTCCTGAAATAGCAAACTCAAATGTTGCCATTTGGAGCTCAGTACCCTCCTGTTTATTTACCAGCATTAAGTATCACCACGGACTGAATTAGTTCAGTGAAGATGGCTCAAAAATATGTAGCAGTAAATTAGCACAGGAGGTTAACAATTCAAATAGGGTGGGGTTAGCAATTTTGGAGGGGCTACATAAATACTGGAGACATAACCTCAGTTAGCTGGCAAGCAAGCGGATGGGGAGCAGTTCTGCTCACAACCCATCACTCACCCCCATTCTACCTCAGGTGGGGAAATGGTTGGGATGATAATCGTTGGTAGCTGACTTGCTTAGGCTTAGATTTAGTTCCTGCAAACCCATATGACACTATGGGCTGCAACTCTCTGCCACTGGCCTTGGCCTGTCACAGTCTGTTTTGTTCCAGCCCAGGTGGTGCGCCACGCTGCCAGCAAGAATGGGGAATTTGGTGCTCAGGCATACCTCCACTCCCTGCAGTGGGAGCGGAGAATCCCAGCCCTGTTTGCCCACATTAAGAGCAATCTTCAGATGTGTTACATTGACAGCTGATAAAAGTTACATGGGGAAAGATTGAATTGAACTGCTTTTTGCCTTACACTTGTGAAGACAATGGTAAATGTTTTTTTAAATTGTTTACGGATCAAACTTAAATTTTTGTATAGTTTTATATTAGCCCACAGGTGACATCACCCAATCTTTTGACCCTAATTGAAGAAAAAGAATCTGAAAATAATTAGGAAAGGTTCATGGTGCATAAAATATGAACATGTTGATGTATTAAGTTTGGCTTGCCATTGATATTGAGTTTATTTCTGCAGGAACGACTCAGTCATATTGGACCTGAGGAATTTGTTCAAGCCTTTGCGCACAAAGACACTTTAGATAACAACAAGGTACGGTTTCTCTCCGTGATTACAAACTAACACTGTCCTCAATCCTCTTCAGCTCAAGGGCTTCTCGGCAGTTGTACTTACAACCTGCTTTTAATATCTCTTTTTCATCTCAACATTTCTGCCATTTTTGATCTACTTCCATTAACATTTCAAACAGAATATCCTCATCAAGCAACTTTTGATCTCTGTTAATTTCTGAACTGAGGTGTTGACAAAAGAAAATCCTCCCAGGACAGGATACGGAGCCTGCCCCATTTTGCCACAAAGCCACAAACAGCCTTTTAGTGTAGAGTAAGATCCCTGCCCCACTGTAAACCAGGAAGGATAATAAAGAGAAAATAAGAGTTTGATTTCATTTCAGGCTACGTAGAGACAGAAAGATTATGAACATTTTAAAAAGGGAATTGAATAAATATTTGACAAAAAAACAGAAAAAGGTAGATAGCTCCTGACAGAGGCGCAATGGGCTGAATGGCCTCCATCTGCGCTGCAAATTTTCTATGTTTCCTGCTAAAGAAGTAGGCCGGAATTCTCCAGCCATTCATGCCAGTGGGATTCTCCGGTCCCGCCAACAGCACTTCCCCGTCCGCGGGTTCCCCGCTGATGTGGGGTGACGTCAATGGGAATTCCCATTGACAGCGGCAGGACCAGAGAATCCCTCCGCTAGGAAACAACTCGCCACCTCTCGCCAGCGGGAAACACGTAGCTGGGAGGCTGGAGAATCTCGCCCATTACATCAGGACAGATCTCATATGTCAAATGATTTTTTTTTGCTTTATATTCATCATTCTGATAGGTCACACGTATATGGATAAAAAACCTCCCACTTAAGGACTTTTGGCAAATGCAAAGTCCAATGTGACATTTAGCCAAAGACACCAGGAAAGGTTCAGTAACTGTTTCTTTATCTCGACCGGGGCAGTGGCAATGAGAGATACATTTTGTCTCTGTATCTTTTAGTAATGGAACAAAAGAAATCAGCCATGATTCTTACTCCTGCTTATTGTCCAGTGACCGTTGCTGAAGGTGCAAGTGAGTGGAGTTAAAGATCCTGCCAGGCTGTAGTGTGGATAAAGAATCTGAGACGTGTACAACTGAAGCTTGGCCTGCCACAATGGTCTGTCTGATAGCTATCCACCCGCGGCACCACACTGCAACACAAACCAGGGCTTCAGGAAGGAGAGGAAACAAAACAGGAGGGGAAAAAGTGTGTCGATCGTGTTCTCTCTTTATTTCCTTAACCATTTTCATTGGTGAATTTTAATAAGCGCATCTGAATTTGGAAAGTACACATCACAGCATGCTGTAGTATTGTAAACAGCTGTACTAATTTCAAACTGGTTTTCAGAATAAAACTCCTGATTATGCAACCCTCAGCCTGCGGATACTACACTTTGGACAATATTTAACGGAGTTTGAAGGAGTGGGAAACATAGGGAGTGGAATTTATTCAGAGGGAGCCGTCGGGTTTCCTGACATTGGGTTGAGTTTGAGAAATTCTGTGGGCGGTGTGCCAGCATTGTTGCGGGCATCGCCTTGCTCAGTGGCAGGAACCGTGTATTTGCATTCAATGAGTGTCAAATTATGTCCAACCATCAAGGTTAAATCAGGGGCTCACAGGAAACTTGTGCCTCCTTTTCCCCATCAGTTTAAAAGTGGCATGCGCCAGGCAAGGTTGTTCAATCCTTGGATTTGAGGTGAGGTTTTGGCTTTGTCTAAATCAGCAGCACATGGAAGGGGAGCAGGAGAAACTGGAAGGTTCGGTAAGGCAAGGATAAGGGGGGGGAGAGGGTGCTGGTGGTCAGCTCCTCAAACAGGGCAACAGTTGTGCTGGCAAGAGAGGGGTGGCACTCGGGTCCTCAGATGGCAGAACAGCATGGCAATGGCATGTGTGGAGGTTGGAGTGGTGGAAGAGGTGTCTGGAAGGAGCCAGGTTCCAGCCTATATGGTGGGGTCGATCACTGTAGTGCTGTGATCCTCTGTGTCCAAGGGTGGCAGCTCTACCACACGTTCTAGTTTAAACAGTCAGGGAAGGGACATTAGGTGTGAAGCAGGGCAGGTCCTGCTAAAGGGAGGACTGATCACTGGTCTCCAATGGAAGGTTGAGGGATACTGAGCTGCGTAAGGGGGAAGGCTCCAGGATGATGGCAGGAATGTCAAGAGTGAGGAGGGAGGGTCAAGGATGAGAGATGGAAGGTTAAGGATCACTGACTCTGGTCAAGGATATTGGATACTTGGGGAAAAGAACAGGCTAATGTTGGGAGGGCCAAGGATGAAAGGAAAAAGCATGAGGGTGAAAGAGGGAAGGTGGCGGTGGTTGGGCTCTAGCTGCAGGGTCACATTGTGTGTGTCCGTCAGTATGGCTGCTAAGAAAGTTTGAGTTTACAGGAGATGAACTGGAAGCCATTGTGGAATGGGACGAGTTCTGTGTGTGGATGGCTCTTGCATTCCCATTGGTAATGTACAACTGCTCTATGAATGAAGCAAAGGTGCTCAGATCATTGCCTGCCTTCTTCACACAGTTCACTTGGGGGATTTGCAATATGGGTCTGATACATCCAGTTTTATTTGCAAACTCAGGCAGTGGAGAAGAGGATTCAGCAGAGAATGGCCTTGGCTGCGCAAGGAAAGAGTTTCACTCCCTCAACTTTCAACTGAGCAGACTCCTGCTTGTTTCCCAGGTTGTTCTCTTGATTCATACATTTTATGGAACTCCCAGCTAACACAGCCTATTTGAGAGTTGGATCCTGAGTGATGGGGGTTATCCAATGAGGACGTGGCTCATGACACCAGTGCGTCATCCCCACAGCTCCACAGATGAGTGTCACAATACAGATGGGCTAGGGGAACTATAGAGCAGTCTGAAAATGTATTTCCACTGCCTTGACTGGTGTAGCATTGCAATACACACAACACAGAGTATCCAGGATTGTCCCAGTTTGCTGTGCCCAACGTTGTAGTACAAAGGGGCAGGAATTGTCATGTGAGGCCATGGAGGAAATGTTAATCTCCTCGGATGATGATGAGAGAAAGGAATATGAGGAAGAGAACAGAGATATCATGGCTCCTCCAAAATGGCAGAGCCTTGTAGAGATGTGCCAGGGTTGTCAGAGCCAACTTCATCTTTAATCCATTTTCCAATTACATTACCATCGGTACCTGCAAACCTTTGCCTACTGTGTGCCCACCTCTGCCAGCCTTTGTCTAGAGCTACCTCACTGCCCACATCCACTATCCCCTAGATGGCCAAGGTGAGTGGATCTTTATCACACATGGTAAAAAGAGATGAGTGCTCTCGAGGATACTAGCTTCACACAGGCTCAGAAGTTACTGAAGCTATTGAGGCATTTTTCTGCTCCTTGCTCACATTAGCAGGGCCATGAGTGCACGAGCAGCACATCACTCCTCACACTCGTACATAACCTTGGCCGTTCTCCTTGGCATGTCATTGATGGGAAAGCCAGCAGATACTGCATGTTCAGTGATGCAGCATTGCCTTCAGAATACAAATCACACAACACACATTAACTTTCAATAAAGACAGATCTCTAACTGACTGCCCCATTGTTGCCAACACAAGTGAGATGTCCCTCAGCACCCTTCATTCAGCAATAATGCCAATCATGAAGCATGACAGTACAGTGTGCCCTCTGAATGAGAACATCCTAAAAATATACAATATACACAATAATCAATGACCAACATACAATATGATATATACACTTGTGCATATGTTGACAGTGTTCCAACATCCATACCATCATGTGCTCTCATCATTTCTTGCTTACTCCCACTACACATTGATGTAACCTGAAATCAGTAGCTGATGAGGGGGAAGGCTGTTGGGAGCATTTCCCCATTGCATGTGATGACCTTGGTAGACGTACTATAGTGGTCTGGCAGTTTGAGGGTCCCAACCTATTGGCGGTCTCCTGCATGGGTGCAGGGACACCCACTTTGGCTCCGCTTACTGGAGCCTCTGAGGTTACCGGCAGAGGAGGTGAGGAGCAAACAGTCACCCTGGGAGTGCTCTGAAAGGACATCTGCTGCGGGAGCTGCCTGCATGTCAGTGGCACCTCCCTGTATCCCTGAGGAGAAGAGGCACCTGAGGGAAGGTCAAAGTGCATTGTTCCCTTCTTGCCTAGCCACTGCTGTACTAAGCCCCTGTCCAGAGCAACAGGATGCTTGCTAGTCCTTGCACAAGTGGATCATGTGATAGACCTGGCTCTCCATGGCAGTCACCCACCTCTCCTTGGAGAAAGCCAAGCACTCACATGCTGGAGCCATGGCAAAAGTCAAGGCTTGGACACCGTACATACAAAGTTCTGCATAGTCTCTAACACCACTGCCAAGTTTTCCCCTGCCAGTCTCTGTACCTCTAGCGACTTTTTTGTAGCTAAGACCAGAATTCCACCATCAACCAGGATCTCAATGAAGGCCTCTTGCCTGTGGGCTGTTTACCTGTACATGCCCCTGATTCTATACACGGACCCTTGGAAAACCTCATGAGTATAACTGAGCTGGTGGAGGAATACTGCGAGGCAGATGATGGGTGTTCTTGGTCTTCATCAGAAGTAGAGTTGTTGCTTTGCACCATGGACTTTGGCCTTCTTTACCTATGGCAATGACCTATAGTGGTGAACAAGAATAAGGACATCAAACAGCTCAGTCTTTCAGGAAACCACAATTTTGCACATTTCTCTAATGTTTCGATGTCTCAAAACTACACTGGGGACTTGTTCACTTTGCTGGCTGACTCCAGCCTCACATCTGCAACCAACCAGCTGCTCTGCTCCCCCGCACTCTCCAGGGCTTCCTCTTCACCAGATGGTAAAACCTTCAGCTTAGTCATTCCTCATCTGGACTTGCTCTTTCCCTGGCATTGAAGGTCTCCATATCCTGCATGACAAAGTGGAGAGTTTGACATGTCAAAGAGATACCTAACCCCCTCGTTCCTGTGGATTCTCATGTCACATCCAGGCCACACAATTACCTTAGCATGCACTAACTATCACACCATCTGGCCTCTTTAGCCATGGATAAAACATTGGTTTCACCTCAGCTGGAGTATTATCGTCCACTTCTGTGTATCACACTTCCCTGAGCCTCCTCTGTTCCAAAGAAAGCAACCCCAGCCTTTCAATCTATCCTCATAGCTAAAATTCACCATTCCTGGTTCCTTAAGCTACTCTGTGTCCTCTCTATTGTGATCACACCCTTTAATGTGGTGAAGGGAACAACACAGGACACTAGCTGAAGTCTAAATAGTGGTGATTTATACAATTCTAGCATAATTTCCCTGCTCCTATGCTCCAGGGAAGTACACTGTATACCTTCTTAACCACTTTATCTATCTGTCAGTTAAAAATTTATTTATTAGTTTAAAGTTTATTCATTAGTGAAAGTTTTTAAGTTTATTAGTGTCACAAGTAGGCTTATATTAACACTGCAATGAAGTTACTGTGAAAACTTGTGTGTGTGATGGGGGATAATTGATGGAAAATGTCAAGGGGGTGGGAGCTGCAAATTGAAAAATAATCGAAGTGGTCCTGCAGGTGGAGAATCGACATTCAGATTTGGCACCAATTTTCCCAGCCATCAGAGATTGGACACTTGAAGAGGCAGGCTTTTATAGCCACTTCAGGGCGGGTTTTTCCGGCCGCGCTCACTCCAAATCACTCTGAAAAATCCCACCCGAGGTCAACGGGCCTTTGCATGGTCCTGTCCCACCCACTATGATTTCCATGGTAGGTGGGACAGGAAAATTCCGCCCCCAGCCCTGAAATTGAGTCAGCTGACGGCACAGGTGAACATCTGCCCCCGTTACATAATTGGACATTGAGCGCGTGCCCGTCATCCGCACTTACAATTTACTTTGCAATTGCTTCCGGGCACATGAGCGGACTTGGCTGCCCACTTCCGGTCCCACCATCAGGAGCTTCCACCCATTAAATGCTGTGCCAAACCCTGGCAGATCACTGCTGCTATTTTTGGCTATGATTAAAGAGAAAGAGAATGAATTAAAAGAGCAGTGGTGCAGTTAAAAATAGCATTAATCTGTTTAAAACAAAGTTCAGAACTAAGAAATCAAGATGTGCAATTTATGCAAAGTATTAAATCCTGGGCAATCACTCTGATAATCACAGTGCTTTTATGCTGCACCTAGCAAAACACTGAAGCTCTTTACCTCTCTTACAGAGGGAATATGATATCTCATGAACTGCAATGTTGAACTTTACATAGCAAATAATGTTGTTGCCTTTTATCAAGCGCTGAAACTCGATAGAATGGGATAATGACTTAGTTGATGAGATTCGTAGTGTGCAATGTTCATTAAGTTTACAAAATGTTTGGAGCTGCCATTCAAAATCCAATTACTTTTGGTTGTACGGACATGACAGGAATTTTGGAGGAAACTGACCTGCTGCTAATGGCACAATCTATATTTGACGCCTCATTTGCAACGGCAAGAAGTTAATCCTTGGGTGGTCCAACTTCTGCTTTCAAAAAGCAATGCTGAAACCAAGATTCATTGAACAGCTTCCTGATCAAACACATTCTTTTCCAGGACCTGAAGATTATGCTAAATGCCTTATCTCCCTCACTATTCCATTCATTCTTTAGTCTGCAGGCTTTTAAAACCCAAGTTTGACACCAGATTTCAACCTTCCCTGAGCCTCCTCTGTTCCAAAGAAAGTAACCCCAGCCTTTCAATCTATCCTCATAGCTAAAATTCACCATTCCTGGTTCCTTAAGCTACTCTGTAACTTCTCTATTGTGATCACACCCTTTAATGTGGTGAAGGGAACAACACAGGATACTAGCTGAAGTCTAAATAGTGGTGATTTATACAATTCTAGCATAATTTCCCTGCTCCTATGCTCCAGGGAAGTACACTGTATACCTTCTTAACCACTTTATCTATCTGTCAGTTTAAAGTTTATGTATTAGTTTAAAGTTTATTCATTAGTGAAAGTTTTTTAAGTTTATTTATTAGCGTCACAAGTAAGCTTATATTAACACTGCAATGAAGTTACTGTGAAAACCCCCTAGGTGCCACACTCCGACACTCTGTTCGGGTACAGTGAGGGAGAATTTAGCATGGTCAATGCACCTAACCAGCAGGTCTTTTGGACTGTGGGAGCAAACTGGAGCACCTGGAGGAAACCCATACAGAAAGGGGGAGAATGTGCAAAGTCCACACAGACATTGACCCAAGCTGGGAATCGAACCTGCATCCCTGGCACTGTGAGGCAGTAGTGCTAACCACTATGCCACCGTGCTGTCCTGCCACCTTCAGGGATCTGTGGAGACACACTACAAAATCATCTTTTCCTCTATACTTCCCTATATTCTACCATTTATAATGTATTCACTTGCCTTGTTTGTTCTCCACAATGAGTTTCCTCTCACTTTTCTAGGTTGAATTCCATTGTGTCCTTACAGCTAGCTTCATCTCACCAATCTATGCAGTCTACAGCTTTCTTCCTCATATTATCACAACCAACGTTGTGTACCTGTAAACGTTTTCATCATCCCCTCCCCCACAATAAAGCTTAAATCATTGATATATATCAATGTAGTACCCTCAAGTAAGAAACCTCAATGACAGACTAGCGACCTGTTCCAGGAATAATTAGCTGCAGAAACAGACGAAAGTCTGACTTATGAACCGTTAGGTGCAGGAAGATTGAGATATATCATAAACAGAAATGGATTGCCTTCTACATGCATTTTAAGTTTGAAGTTTATTTATTAGTGTCACAAGTAGGCTTACATTAACACTACAATGAAGTTACTGTGAAAATCCCCTAGTCGCCACACCCCGGCGCCTATACGGGTACACTCAGGGAGAATTTAGCATGGCCAATGCACCTAACCAGCGCGTATTTCGGACTGTGGGAGGAAACCGGAGCACCCAGAGGAAACCCATGTCGTGATCAGGATGACAGTATTATTTATGAGTGAGGCATTGGGTTGGGTCAAAATCCTGCTCGGGTTGGAGGCGGGGCTCAGCTAAAACCAAGTTCAGTGGGAGAGGGGCCTGGCCTAAAATTCAGCTAAGTAGGGGAGGGGCACAGCTGAAATGCTTCTCGGTGACTCATCTTAGGGGTGTCAAAGTTTGATGATCTATTCTTCTCGGCCTTTTGGCTAAGTTCAAGCGTCATCAGATCAAGTCCGAGATCAGGTAATGCCTGTTGTTGTCAGCTTGGATTTTGTATGTCTCTCTGTGGGGACCGTGAATTGAATTCGATGTGAATTTGAAGTGGCTTTTGGAGCAAGGAAGGAGACGGACAGGCTTACCCTGTCCATTCTGTGCATTGGCTTTGTAACTTGGAGAAAGGAATATTCTTTTTAAACCTATTCTTTGGGTGTGTTTGGGTTCTGTGGCAGTTTTCCAGTCAGCCTCACTTGTCTTTTTGCTCGTAGGGTTTTCGTGCTCTCCTGAAAGTTTCTCAAATGCTGCCCTTCTGAACATCATTTCAGAGGATGTTTGATCTTAGGGTGTTTCTGCTTCATGCTCTTTGTTCTATTCCTGTTGAGTTTGGATGCCACTTGTTTCTTTCATGATGTTCTTTCATAAATATGCCAGAATCAATTTTGGGACTATCCATTTCATTCTTTCCTTGTTCACATTTGCTCCTCTTTTTCCATTAACAGTTTCTGATTTTTAGGTTCCCATGAGTATATTTTCCCAGATGTGGGTGGAATTTTCCTGTCCCGCCCGCCATGGGAATCGTAACGGGCGGGACACGGAACATGCAAAGGTCCGTTGACCTTGGGCAGGATTTTCTGGCCTTGGGGCGAGTGGGCTGGAAAATCCTGCCTCATAATGTTACAATGGAAAGCATTATCCAATAGGATCATCAACAGATTTTTTGGTGCTATGAAACCAAATGTTATGGATGGATTTTTCCAGCCCCGTCCAGCAACGGGATCATCCAGTCCAACTGAAATCAATGGACTTTAGCCTGGGCTGCCGAATCTCCCGCGACAGGTTCCATCCACCATGCCAGGGGTCAGAAAGTCCCAGCCTTTGTGTTTTGGAGATTTTTAAATGTCTTTCCCTTCAGTTGAAAACCTACATCAAAATATGTCATGAATAAACTCGCGATATAAATAACTCCCTTTAGAAACAGAGCATGCCCCACGTGTCTGATATCACATGTTTATGAAATGTCCTTTATCCAGTAACACTATTTGCTGGCATATTTTTATAAGGATTGCTATGTTTTTATTTGTGAAATGGGATGGAAGTATTCTGATTCTATGTCTTCCGCGTGAAAACCTGTTCGTTTTCTTTTTATTTCAGACCTGTTTTAATGATCTGAAGAAAACGAGTAACCTGGAAGCGTATGTTGAGTGGTTTAATAGACTGAGCTATCTGGTAGCCACAGAGATCTGCATGGTGAGTCAACTCTCACCACGTTTCAACATTGGAGTTGTTTCTCTGTGCCTGTCACAATAATTGTCACTCATTATTATGCATTTCCACTGTCAGTTCCCTTTAGCGAAAGGTACTGTTTCATCTGAAATCCAATTTTCTCATCTGTCATTCACAGCCGGTGAAGAAGAAACACAGGGCACGGGTAATAGAATATTTCATTGATGTAGCTCGGGAGTGCTTCAACATTGGCAACTTCAATTCCTTGATGGCAATTATTTGTGAGTATTGCTCATAAACTGAGATTAAATGCATACAAGACAGATCAATCAAGTTGGTAGCTCCTCATTAAATTCCAGCAGAATTATTTGTAAAATATATCTGTGATATGCTTTCTAAGCTGTAATCAGGCAGCAGCCCTGGCACCTAAAAATCAGAACATCCAGCTATAGATAAGCTAATGTATATGAGCTTAATGATCAGAAAATAACAGGAAAACAAAGGGCAACCGTCTATTAAATCTAGAAGGATGTATCACATAAGCTTATCAGATGTAAATTGTCAATAACTTTGACACTGGGGACTTTTAACAAAGCACTGCAGTACAACTTATGTCTTCTGAGTTAAGTTAATGCAATGTTATCAACACAGCTAATCATGTATTGGGCTGTATCTCAAGGGCATTTGAGTATCAGTCAAAACAAATTACACTGACATTTTATAGATCATTGGTTGAGCCACATCTGAAACAACATTTTGAAATTGTGAGCACCTTACTTTCAAGGTGACATTGATGCATTGGAAACGGTCCAGATGACTGACAGGGATAATTTGAGGCCTGAGAGCTCGCTGTTGCGAAGGCAGACTCTATGAACTGATTATTTTCATTCAGAAATAATTGAGTGCAGACTCGATCCAAGTTTCAAAACACTGGAAAATAAAAAAAAGGTTATTTAAGTGAGTTATGCAGTTTGGACTGTGAATGCTATGTTGTAGGAAATAAAAATAAAGTGAGTCAGCTTCAAGCAGCATTTAAAATTAGAAACAATTATTTCTCTCAATAGAATAAAATAAACGTGGATTAGATCAACAGCTGAAACAGATAACCATATTTCTGCAAACTTAAAAAGGCTGAATGAAGACAAATCTGCTTAGAAATGTGGTTGATGGTTCTAAATACAAGGCTATGATAAAAAAACATAATGGCTCCTGAACTTACAGGACTGGTGTAATTGCTATCTCAGGAAGGTCAGGGGTAGTAGTATTTTGTATGTTTTACCTGTGCTTTAACAAGGAAAAACATTCCAAAATATGGCTGGAATTTTCCGGCTGTTCACACCAGCGGGATCTTCTGACATCAAAGTGCAATTACCTGTTCTAAAAACAGTGATTGCAACACATATGGATGAATGGAATTTCCCTGGAATATACAGCTAGCAGGAGCATTTAAGAGACCGGGTAGGATTTTTCAGCTGCGCTCACCTCATGGCTGGAAAATCCCACCCAAGGTCAATGGATCTTTGTATGGTCCTTGTCCTGCCTGGCGGGTGGGACGGGAAAATTCTGCCCTGTGTTACCAAGCAGGAGAGAGATCAGAGAATGCTCTCTCTCTCTTTCTCAAAAGCATTGTGCCCAGATTTGCAAAGTAACAATCCTGAGAAGAGAAATCTACTGAAAACCAAGATCTTTTGGGAATAAAATGTGGAAATCTGCTCGATACAACTACACCCAGGAGTTGAACAAAATGTGGAATTGCTGCTTTGAGATCAGCCAAAGCACAGCTAACCATATATTCTCTTGCTTTATTTTCTTCACAAACTGTAAAAAACACCATAACGGTGTCTTATTCTACCACCTGTACGAATGTGTGTGTGGGCCCAGGGAATGTATGTGATATATGAATGATGGTTGCAATTTATTTTCATTTGGTGAATGTTTTGGAGTGAGTGCCTGTGAGTGTGAAATCAAGTGATGGTGATGTGTTTTCACCAGCACTCTCTTCTTGGAGTTCCTCCAAAGCCTGATAAGGATGTCATTGTTGGGTATCTGAATGAATAAGGGCACAATAGTAAGGTTGTGGTGCAGAGATGATGGGAAGGTGGGAGGTATATGCATGTGCCATTTGCAGCTTGCAAATCAGAAGTGGGTGTGGGGCGTGGTGAATTGGCAAAAGGAAAATTAGATTTTTTTATTCGTTCAATGGACATGGGCATCGCTGGCTGGGCCAGCATTTACTGCCCATCCCTAATTACACTTGAAGGGGCAACTAAGAGTCAGTCACATTGCTGTGGCTTTGGAATCACATGTAGGCCAGACCAGGTAAGGGTGGCAGATTTCCTTCCCTAAAGGACATTAGTGAACCAGATGGATATTTTTACAACAATCGACAATGCTTTCATGGTCATCATTAGACCTTTAATTCCAGATTTCTATTGAATTCAAATTTCACCATCAGCAGTGGTGGGATTTGAACCTGGAACCTCAGAGTATTACTTTGGACCAGTATTCTTATTTCCCCATTTCACTGGTGTTCCATTTTAAAGTATACAAGACCAGTTCAGGCCAGTATTCCTGTTTCCCCGTTTTACTGTTTTTTTTACCTTCTGGGTGGGGAGCTACCTCTGTTGCTGAAAAACCGGGGGAATGGAGTGGAAAATCCCAGCCATTATCAGCAAAGTACATCTCAATTATTCCTGGAGAGTCTGTGTTGTTAATCTCTCTCTGTTTTCTCAAGAATTTTGAATACATATTGCTGACTGAGGAAGCTCCCTCTTTTGCAGTGCATGAACTAAACCGGGGGATCTCAATGTTTCTCTTTTCAGCTGGCATGAACATGAGCCCCGTTTCTCGATTAAAGAAAACCTGGGCAAAAATCAAAACAGCCAAGTTTGACATCCTTGAGGTAAGTACTACTGGTACAACCTGTAGTCCAACCTCACGCATTTATCGTTTGAAAAGTGTATGATCTATAGTACAAAAAAGATCATTTAAATTTAAATAAAGGTACTAGGCACCACTCGATGAATGAATTTGTCTTCATCATCTACTATCACAGAAATGCATCAGTTACTATATTTATGAGCTACCATGTGTTTTATTGGTTTCAGTGTATATATGCTTTGAACCATAGAATCTGTGTAGTGCAGAAAGAGGCCATTTGGTCCATCGAGTCTGCACTGACTCTCCAAAAGAGCATCTTGACCGCTATCCCCATAACCCCACCATGGCTAATCCACCTAACCTGTACATCTTTGGACTGTGGGAGGAAACCAGAGCACCCGGAGGAAGCCCACACAGACACAGGAGAACATGCAAACTCCACACAGGAAGTCACCCAATGCCAGAATTGAAACTGGGTCCCTGGAGTTGTGAGACAGCAGTGCTAACCACTGTGCCACCATGCCGCTTTCAGTGGCTCTAAAATCACTTTTCAGTCAGAATGTATGGGTTAAGTTCTCACTAGGTTGCACTGGTCTTTTCAGAGTAATTGTTCTGTAATTGGCCAAAGCTGGCGCAAAGGATCAGGGGATTTTCAGCATGAGTTATGTCCAGTGCATTTTGAGTTTTTATGGGGCTTTGCAAAGAACATCAAGGCCGTCCTTTCAAACGTGGAAGTGGTGGCCAGCACTTCCCCTCTGGTTTAAAAAACATTGATGAATATGATCATCGCAATCTCCACCAGCAATCCTCCCCGATTAATTCATCATCATCACGTGTTTCTAATAATCGCAGTCATTTGTGACCCTTAAAGTAAGCTCTTAAGATTAAAGTTTTATAAAGTTATTAAATGTTTAGTTTACTAAGGAGCTGACTACAATATGCTAATTAAACTAATAAATGGTTCTGTAGTTCGTTTCAGAATAATTTCCCTTTTCTTTAAATCGAGTTGCTCACCAGTGATGAACTCAGTAGTCTTATTAAAATCACTTTTTGAGAGAAACCCATTTTTCGCTGCATTAACAAAGCTGAACCAAGTTACCACTCTCAAATGACAAAAGGAATATGCTTTAATACAAGAGAAAATTGAACAACTTTGTCCTAAAATGTGGCCCAATTGCATTGATTCAAGGAAGATGGCATCTTTGTGATTATGTGAGTGAGTTTGAATGAAAACTTGAAACACGGCTTCACTTCAGAAATTACTCCAATTTGGACCCAGATTGCCAAGAACATTATAGGGCAGAAAACTCTGCCCTATAATGTTAATTGATGTAACAGAAAATTTTCTGTTGTTCTTTAAGTAACGGGGCAAAGAATATCAATTGTGTGACAATATGAGGAATGTACAGTATCACCAGGCTATTGTAAATAGAAAATTACAATAAAAACCACCGCCGGGATGCTCCCAAAAAATTCCAAGTCCCCATTGTGTGGGAAAATGGGAGTAAATCATACTGGTTTTTTCAGTGTGATTTCCGGAATGAATCTCCAACACTGTACATCACAGAGTGCCCCGGCGTGATTCACTCTGGAAATCTGTGGGTGCGGCCTATGCCTGCAGGAGAGGCCAGCAGCATAGTGCTGTGCGGGCCACTGTGCATGTGCCGATCCCACATGCGCATGGTCCCACATTGCCAGCCTCCCTGTCACCGGACAGTCCAATCACTGGCCAGCCCCACAAGCCGCCCCATTCTGACCCCCCCCCCCCCCAAAAAAATGATCGCGGACCTCCCTGGGCCAGTCCCCATGTCTCTC
Organism: Mustelus asterias; assembly: GCF_964213995.1. Classification (NCBI taxonomy): domain Eukaryota; kingdom Metazoa; phylum Chordata; class Chondrichthyes; order Carcharhiniformes; family Triakidae; genus Mustelus; species Mustelus asterias. The sequence continues at coordinate 79,794,449 of NC_135801.1, read as the reverse complement.
CCAATCCCCGGCCAGCCCTGATCTCGCTGACCCCTGACCCGGACAGTCCTGACCCCCCCCCCAACCCGGATGGCTAGCCCCGGTCACCTCCTTTCCTCTCCCAGTCATCCCAAGCACAAAGTGGCAGCAGGTGGGGCAGCAGTGGTTAGCACTGCTACCTCACAGCGTCAGGGACCCAGGATCGATTCCTGGCTTGGGTCACTGTCTGTGTGGAGTTTGCACATTCTCCCCATGTCTGCGTGGGTTTCCTCCGGGCGCTCCGGTTTCCTCCCACAATCTGAAAGACATGCTGGTTAGGTGCATTGGCCATGCTAAATTCTCCCTCAGTGTACCCTGAGTGTGGCGACTAAGGGACTTTCACAGTAACTTAATTGCAGGGTTAATATAAGCCTACTTGTGACACTAATAAATAAACTTTAAACTTAAAAGTGCAAATGGATTTGGAGGCAGAAGAAAGCATCCTGATTGCTGTAAAGGCCAAAAGAATATGATTGGTTCATATTTCCCACTATCCCTTTCTCTTACACTACCTGTCTGCCTCTCATCATATTTCCGATATACATCCACCATGGCCCTTGACAACAATGTTGAACAATTGAAATAAAATGCATAACAATAAGTTAATAGTTGGAGATGACACCATTAGAATAAGCTTCTGGGATCACTGTTTACAAATGTTTGCCTGTATGTGCAATACTCAACTATTTTTTGTAAACTTTGCTCACTCACTACATTCTTTAAAAGAGCGAATGCCTCACATCAATTTTAGTTCTTTGTTTAAAGCAAAGACAATTATTTTATTAGGTTTCATATATTGTGCTCAGCTTGAGAAAGTCAAAATTGCTCTTTAAGTTGGTATGTCAGGCTGTACTTTTTCTCTTGCCAATTTATTATCTCCTGCTCTGTTGGGATGTCCCTTATGATCACCAAATTGTCCCAATTAAAATCAGAAAATCATGACATGTCATGACTGGAAACTTGTGTAAAGCAACTCTCCCATATTTCTCCACTAAAGATTGACCCAACTCATATAAATGTTCTTCTGTTGCCTTTGGGATCCTTATAGGAGGTTTATTAATTAGAAAAAAATAAAGATTTTATTTTCAGATTAAACAGTTAGAATATACTTTGTAAATGTAGGTCACAATTCTCCAGTCTCATACCTCTCGCCACCACTGCCAACGAGAACAAAGAATTTGGCGCTCTGTCAACTCTTCGTTCACTGCAGCGGGGCTGGAAAATCCCAGCCGCAGGCAAGGTTGGGGAATTCTGGCCGTTAATTCTGATGTGACTCACCTGATGAAGGAGTAGTGCTCTGAAAGCTTGTGCTACCAAATAAACCTGTTGGACTTTAACCTAGTGTTATGAGACTTCTTACTGTGCTTACCCCAGTCCAACGCCAGCATTTCCACATCATCTGATATACGTATCACTGAATGTACTTTTCTAATCCTCAGCATCAAATGGATCCTTCTAGTAATTTCTACAACTATAGGACAGCTCTGCGAGGAGCCGCTCAAAGATCAATGACAGCCCATAGTACCAGGGAAAAGGTAAGAGATATATATACGTGGTTACAAATAACTCTAGTGTAGGGTCTTGTGGCTTCTGATATGAGTTTTAGAAATATGAACAGAGCATTCTTGAATTTATTGAACTGGATTCTGTTCTCAATGAAAAAGGAATGAAATTTGCCATTCAACCCATTGACAGCTACTCAGTGACCTTTTTGAGGGCTTGTCAGCAGTGATTTCCTGATCCAGGGTCTGTTTCAGCACAATGCCATCTGTAGGGGTTCTGCTTTGTCTGCGAACGAGGCAACCAACAGCAGACTGAGGAATTGTCATTAAGACATGCGGCAGAGTCTAAACCAGGAAACATAAAGCAAGAAATATGAATTATATTTAAATCTTGTACAGAAAATGAAATCAAGATTAGATACGACAGATGGGATGAAGGGAAAGAAATAAAGGAGACAAAGAGACAGGCAGAAAAATTGTAAAGAATTATGTTAACTTTTAAAACATATTTCCAATACTAACAAACCCCTTCTGAAGAAATGAGACTCCACAATTGTAAAATAAATCTTCAGGTCAGAGGGAATGTTCAATAGTAATTATCACCTATTGGGCCAATAAATCGCACTTACCCTGAAATGCACCAGCTTGAATGTTTTCAACCAGTTTTAGTGCAGAGGAAGTGGGCACGTACAACATGTTCACATCTTTGCAGACATTTCAGTGCCATGTATTATCAACAGAGACTACCAACTGTGCAGGCTGTGGCAGGACAAGCAGCAAATTCTTTCACTGTGGGTGGGAGAAAGGAGATAGAATTTATTTTTTAGATTAGAAACCCACCTCTGGTAGGAAATTGATCAAAATTGCATTTTCCACATAGGTAGCCCTTCATTGGTATGCAGTCAAGTTTCCTTTCTACTCAGAACCAGCAGGAACTGAGGCAGATCAGATGAAGTTAAGAACTCATTTAACCATCCCCATGGCAGCCTTTACTGAGGCTACTGTTTGCCCTGATCGAGAGATCAGGTTGTGTCAAAGCCTGCCGCCAAGGTGAGAGCCAGAGGCTTGGTATCCAAAATAGGGCTGGCTGTTGTTTCATCAATACTGACCTGGATCTAACATTGGAAGCTGTCAGGGAGAAGTGGCATAGGAGCATTTCATCACTACTGGGCCCAAAATTGTGGCAGCCTTCCTCAACACTCTTCTTGTAATGGCAGGAGAATGTCTTTTCTGTTCAAAGTTTAAGTGATGAATGCCAACTATTGATTGTATCTGCACAGTACCAGGGGCACTCCCCACCCCCATCACTGAACCTCCACAGAATGCCCCACTGACTTTCTTTTGGGGCTTGTTGCTGTGCCCTGGAACAGTAATGACTGTCTCCTCACTCTTTACACCCTCATCATATAATCTGTCCCTGAAGGCACGGGAACCCATTGCGCTCCTTTAAAATTATAGGCTGCGAACCTTTACAGATTCCTACTGAACTTTTAAACAGTTTTAATTAGCCTCAATTGAGAATAGAACATGATTCCTGTCCCTCCCTTCCCCCCCACTGCTGGTTATTGCCAGCACTGGGAACACATCTTGACATTGACATATTGCCTTGTATTGCTATTTTTGTACCCTCCCCCCACCATCTCCATTGCCAACTTCAGAGGACACCAAAATTTCAATTTAAGATATCTCCCATAGCAAAACAATTCACTGCGCATGTGCAGGCTCCAGAAGTTGGTGTTCAATTGCCTCCATCATAACATGAGCGCCGACAGCATCATTGTTATTCTCGTCACAAATTCTGTTCCATTATTTATCAGTGATCCCTCAAATTGGACGTTAATGCTGGATGAATGAATATACTGTTCAGAGTAATCAATTCAAAGTGTCTAGTTTCTTAAATCATTTATTTATTAAGAGGGTAAATCAGCGGCTACCAGGTATTTTTATTCCCCCCCTACAACCACTCCCATTTCTGTATCCAAATGGCTGATTGCATACTCTTTCTTCCTACAGCACTGCCAAGGTGCCAGGTGGGAGCTGCCAGGGTCACAAGTGGGCATTGGCAGGTGGGCACTGCCAGGGTACCAGGTGGGCACTGCCAGGGTGCAAGATGGACACTGCCAGGCGGCACTGCCCAGTCAGGCCCCCAACCACCCAGGGGCTTCAATAGCTTCCATCCCCCCGGTGTGGCCATGGCATCAGGCGTCCGCTGGTGGAGAGCAGTAGTGATTCTTGCCGGCGTGACATCTCGCATCCGGGAGGGGGGAAGCAGTTGTGCCCGACTCCCTAATAATATGGAAATCCAGGCACTCTCAGGGCACAAAGCCGTTTTCACTCGTAAAACAGGGCTGGGAAGGTAGCAATCAGTGTGAATCAGAGTTTTGACCTCTCACACTATCTTCCCGGCTCGCCATGCTGATTGACAGGCTGGTTAAGATCGCACCCAATATCTCCATTGATGTGACAGGCAAAGAAATTTCATGCAAGTGTATTAAGTGGTTTCCAGTTAATATTTGCATAGTGTCAGGGCAACCCATTATCAGACATTCACCTTGTGATCTGCTGCATCTTGAGTAATAAAACACTCCTGTAGATTTTATCAAAATGCGTAATTAATAGTTTAACTAAAAGGCATACGCCTCAACTGAAGCTTATAACCAGTTTTTATTTAATGAGACTTATTTGTATTTTTTGACAGATCGTAATTCCTTTCTGCAGTCTATTAATCAAGGATATTTACTTTTTAAATGAGGGTTGTGCCAATCGTTTGCTGAATGGTCATGTCAATTTTGAGGTGAGTAATGCTGATGTTACTTTGTCCATTTCTAAAGAAGTATTACTGAGAAGAACCAAGAGGCAAAATATTGTAAAATTGAGTCAAAATCAAGTTTTTGGAAGAAATAAATACTTCATTGGGAAATCATGCCATTCACAGTTGCTCTTTAACCATTGTACAATGTGCTGTTTAACATTATAAGGACCGTTTTCCAATCCATCACTGGCTGATGTGAACTAATGGGAGGGAGTTTTCCTGTCCGGCCTATCACAGGAATTGTAGCGGGCAGGGGGCGGACCATGCAAAAGTCCATTGACCTCGGGTGGGATTTTCCGGTTTTGGGGCTGGCGCGGCTGCAAAATCCCGCCCACGATCTTTCCCCTCTCCAACTTGTCCCTTATTCATCGATCTGTATTTATTTACCACAATTAATGTGACATGTAACGCACTCTGAAATACCTTGTATCCTTTTGGTTCCCACCTTAATCTTTGGTCCATTGCTACTGTTCCTATGTAGCTGATATTGGTATGTGTGTCCACATGTGTATGAGTCTTCATTTCAGTTGATTATCCTTGGGATGTTTCTGCCTTTGTGAAATCTTCTGCTGAACTATTCTTTCTTAACTGTGTCTTTCTCTTGACATTTTATTTATCTAATGTCCCCTGTTTGTCTCTCTGTTTGCCCTTGCTAAACCTTGCTGCTTCAGTCTGCGGTCATCTGTTCCCTATCGCTGTCCCTTGACTGCATCTTTCTGCTTGTCCCTGGCAGTTTACAAACAGCATCCATGAGTAGGAATTGATTTCTTCAAGAAGGAACTTAAGGGTAGACAATACCAGGGCTTCTGTCACATGAATGCTTAATGTGATGGTGCTAAAATCCTGTCCTTAGCAAAGATGTTAAACCAATTGATGTAAATGTGTTATTGACTCCATTAAAACTATGGAAAGAATCATTTTAATAATGTTAAGAATTTACACAAGAACATGTTATTCTAAACAATATTCTGTGAATTCTGAGCTCATTATCAACTCTGCAGGCAATATGCAATATTTTGCAGCACTAGAGGAATGTCAGAAATAAACAAAGCTGAAAGACTGGGTATTGCAGTGGTTTGAAACACTTCCCCAGCCAGCGTATTGATTCACCAGCTAATCAGGCCTTTACTTGGCATCTCACTGTCACAGAGATTAGAAACACAGTGGAAGAGGAGTTTGAACCTGATTTCCACCATGTCGTGACGTTGCTTCTCCAAACCACCAAATTCATTACAAGAAATTCTTTTTCACCTCACAGTAATAGGTGCTGGTAAATTACCATCTTTTTTTCTGTCAGCCAGACATTTTTTAAAATACCAAATTTGAATGTCTAATGGCTACTTTACCTTTCACATTCTCCTTTGCTGCTCAGAATGCTGTGACCTTCTTGGTCCAAGGGCTCTAAGTTTGTGAAGTATTTCACGTTTAAAAGCAGCAAGAAATATTGACATGCACTTTAATATCCTCTAAGATTATAGTTCAAACCATTGCACGAAACTATTTAATTTATTACTTATGATTCGTTTAGAAATTCTGGGAGCTGGCAAAGCAAGTCAGTGAGTTTATGACCTGGAAACAAGTGGAGTGTCCCTTCGAGCGTGATCGCAAAATTCTTCAATATCTCCTCACAGCTCCTGTCTTCTCTGAAGATAGTAAGTCATTAGATACATTGGAAAATGCATTGTGATGATATTGTGAGGTGTTGCATTTTGGAAAGTCAAAGCAGGATAGGACTTATACAGTGAATGGTAAGGCCCGGGGATGTTGAAGAGCAGAGGGACCTAAGATTACAAGTTCATTGAAAGTGGCGTCACAGGTAGACAGGGTAGTGAAGAAGGTGTTTAGCACACTGGCCTTCATTAGTCAGGGCACTTAATATAGGAGTTGGGATATTATGGTACAGTTGTATAAATCATTGGTGAGGCCACACTTGGAGTATTGTGTACAGTTTTGGTCACCCTGTTACAGGAAAGACATTGATAAACTGGAAAGAGTGCAAAGAAGATTTACGAGGATGTTGCCAGGACTAGTGGCAAAGAATGGACGTAGTGAATTGTTCATGTGGTGATGTTTGAATTCTTAAAGCAACTCTCAGTCACTTCAATATAAATTGAATGAAAACCCAAAAATCAAAAGCATTGAGCTGGATGAAGAAAACTTCTTCTAGAATGAATTTAGTTGTATTAGCTTTTAAATCATCGTACCGCCACGCAAATTTGGCAGGCACCATCAGTTTCATTAACTTTACCGCCTGAGACACTGTGCATGGCAATAATGTAAGTTTGATTGAAATATAATTATTCCTGTGCCCACAAAATACAATGATTGCAGTGCATTATTGTTCGTGTTTAGATTTCAGAGAACATCTGTTCTCTATTTTTTCATTGAAAAACATTTGATTATGTTTTCACCATACTTGGCGAGCAATTGTTAGTTCAGTGGTAGCATTCTCTCCTTTGACTCAGAAGGTTCTAGTTAAAGCTACATTCCTGGAAATTGAGAACTTAATCTAGCCAAACACTTCAGGCAAGCTTTTGGTTATTTGCCTTATATCTTTACGTTGCTCGTTGTCAAATTTTGTTTGATAATGCACTAATGAAGCACTTTGGGACATTTTAATAAATTGAAGGAGCTAAAAAAATTACAAGTTGTGTTTGGGAAAGATAAAACTGATTTTCTAGGATTAATGAAAGAATATCAAACTGTAACTTGTATTTTTCCTAGCATTAAAGTTTCTTTTCAAAAGAATTAGAACATTAGAACAGCTGAAACAGAAATGTGCGTCATTACATATTGTGAATTGGTTACCTGGTGACTATATAACCCTGAAGTGCTGGTAGTCCTAGCAGAACTTTTATCCATTTTAGAGTCATAAATATATACAGCACAGAAAGAGGCCCTTTGGCCCAACTTGTCCGTGACCAGTCTTAATTCCTCTTCCTATTCATGCTACTGTGTCACTTACAATGCATCGCTGCGTTAGCTGCGTTTAGCTTGCTGCTGCAAAGCATCAACATTTTCTTGTGTTTCTATTCTTGGGGCTAAAGGGATATGGGGAGATGGGGGTGGGCTCAGGGTACTGAGTTTGATGATCAGCCATAATCATAATGAATGGCAGAGCAGGCTCGAAGGGCCTGGTTCTAGTTTCTATGTTTCTATGTCTTCATTTTAAATGGGATAACATGAGTGTTAGAATAGCAAATAAAGAAATGTCATATAAACTCATTAAGCATTTACCCTCTAATATTTCAGACTGTAATCTCAGAGGCATTGAGATAATATTTAAAATAATTACCTAATAACTGGAGAAAGTAAATTGATTTACAACTGTGGCTACAGTGATGTGTGTTGATTTCCAAATTCACATTACAAATTAGTCTGATTTTGCTTTTTAAGCAATAAAACTTGGGGATAGAAATACTTAATGAAAATCTCAGTCTCAGGGAAAAGGCGCACCTTTGTTTGGATTCGCTATTCTTAGTTGCTGAGGATCAACAGAAACATGCTAAAGACATTTTTTAAATTGCCAAAAGCAGAACTTAAGGCATGTTTTACAGCGACGAATTTCCAATTTATAATCATATTGGCTGGAATTTTCCAGCCGTTCACACCCTGCTGCTGCTGCAAGTGAGAATGGAGAATTTGCCAAATCTGCGTTCACCGCAGCAGGACCAGAGAATCCTGCCGGCATGAACGGCCGGGGAATCCCATCCGTTTACTTTTCTCTGCACTCAGAAATAAGTTTGGTTTCAGTTTACAAATGGTTACCCTTAAAATGTTATATCCTGCCCTCAGTTTCAAACAAAGGATCTCAGCGCAGAGTTTTAATCTGGCCTTTTGCACTGGTATATGTCTGAATTGCATGCTATAAATTTCAGGCTCTTACCAGTTATCTCTCTTGTACTCAGTGTTAAGAACCACTCTCATAAGGGAGCCCTTGATCCATGTGAATCTACATGCGACCTTACACACAATGCCTGCCATTGTAAAGTAGCCCAGTGTTGAACAAACCACCCTAGTCTTTGCAATTTGCTTGCTGAAAATTACATAAGCCTTCTAATATTCTTCTGGCCTTCGAATAACATCAGAATAAACACTGAGAAATAATTGTGTCTAAGTTATTTTGTTAAACATAAAGATTAAACAGCATCTATAAAGATTAACGACAGATTTCACTAGATTACAGAATACGAAATTTATACATCCTCAGATAGTAAATAATAGAGACCCTTCAATTTACAACCTCTCCTAATAATGCAGAAGCCAGTCCAGTGGTTGGACAACAAACATCAGCTTTAATTACCCTCATCTTCACATACTCCCCTCTATGTGGATTATGGAGCCAGAAAAACTAAAGTACTGCTGCAGGTGGAGGTGAGACCTTCTTCCTGTTGTCCTTCAAATTCAAATTGAAGCAAATCAAGTCCAAACTAAAATCTTTCCCAATTATGTAAAACTGTCAAACATACATAGCATTTAAAGCGCCGGTTTCTGCTGATCCGCAGCGACCAGGACACTGAATCAAAGCTAAGAGCTCACTGGTTCATTGAAATGTCTGTCGCCATGGACACAAACCCTTGGGTATGTCACAAGCTTTATCTCTTAATTATGATCAAATTTAACTTGTTCCTAAAACCCAGAGAGATGGACAGTAAGATTTTTTTTCACATTATTTTTCTGCACTAGTTTAGTTTATTTATTAGTGTCGCAAGTAGGCTTACATTAACACTGCAATGAAATTACTGTGAAAATCCCCTAGTTGCCACACTCCGGTGCCTGTTCAGGTACACTGAGGGAGAATTTAGCATGGCCAATGCACCCAACCAGTACGTCTTTCAGACTGTGGGAGGAAACCGGAGCACCCAGAGGAAACCCATGCAGACTCAGGGAGAACGCGCAGACTCCGCACAGACAGTGATTCAAGTTGGGAATCAAACCCAGGTCCCTGGCACTCTGAGGCAACAGTGCTAAACCCTGTGCCGCTAATGTTAGAACAAAGCAAGCAACCTGGCTCCATGCAACTTTTAGGAGGATTACATTCCAGAATGGGTTAAATGTGAATGTGTCCCTAAGATTCCATGGCAGATGGATACAGGGAAGTGGCAAGAAAACAGAATTGAAGATAGAACTAAGAGTCGTTGAAGAGTTGCATCAGAACATGTACCACAAGAGCCAAATGACCTCTAAAGTTAAAAGTTTATTTATTAGTGTCACAAGGCTTACATTAACACTGCAATGAAGTTACTGTGAAAATCCCCTGGTTGCCATACTCCGGCACCTGTTCGGGTACACTGAGGGAGAATTTAGCATGGCCAGTGCACCTAACCAGCACATCTTTGGACTGTGGGAGGAAACCGGAGCACCCGGAGGAAATCCATGTAGACACGGGGACAACATGCAAACTCCACAGAGACAGCTATCCAAGCCAGGAATCGAATCTGGGTCCCAGGTGCTGTGAGGCAGCAGTGCTAACCACTGTGTCACCGTGCCGCCCATTTTTCAGTGCTGCAGCTTATTTGTGTCTAAGATATATAAGAAATTTAAATGGCACGTTTTGTTTTAGATTGAAATTGTACCATTAGTAATGTGTTATTATTTCTCCTGTTTCTCCTCAGCACTTTACTTGGCATCCTATGAGAGTGAAAGCCCTGAGAACCACATTGAGAAGGAGAGGTGGAAGACACTAAGGTAGACACCAAACCTCATGAAACAACAATTTTAGTCTGTGGGTAATTACAAAGAGAGGCCTATACTTAAACCCCTCTATAAATCCTAGATAATTACATATTTCCCTTTACTTATTTTTGTTTGAGGATCAATGGGATCAGTGTGTTTTTGATCTGTTTACTTAGTGATTGTGTGCTTTTATTTTAAATCTCCACTGAAAGTTTGCCAAACCAGAGCAAATACTTGAGATTGAAAAATTGAAAACAAAAGGAAATCGAGCATTTAGTTTGCAAATGGATTTTATGCAGACTAATCCCTTTATCGGCAGTGGTATGGAGCAGACAGTCTCAAAGGGCCCTGCCTGCCCAAGATCATTCCATTCTGCATTTAGTGCTGAGCTTCATCAGAAAGCTTGTAACTATGAGTAATGTGATTATTGATGAAAATAAAAGAGTGGAGGAAAAACCCAGACTTTAAACAGGAGTAGGTAAACTTCATATCCTATACTTACTGCCGAGTTCACCAAACAGTGTTAGTTTTATATTATATTAATCTGCCAACACATTGGTTTCGACATGTCATGTTTTCATGATGTGTAACAGTTTCATGCCATGTAATTCAAGATTGCAATGTTGATCCACTCTGTGAAAATACACAACAATTTGTTACAGTAAAACATCTTTAAAGATATAAAACAACCCAAGGTACTTCATGGGAGCATTATCAAACAAAATTTGACACCATGCCACATAAGGCCATGTTAAAGCAGATGACCAAAAAGGTAGGTTTTAAAAGGAGGAAATAAGTCAATAGACTGAGGTTTAAGGAGGGAATTCCACAGCTTAAATCTTTGGCACAGTGATTAGCTCTGCTGCCTTACAGCGCCAGGGACTTGGGTTCGATTCCAACCTTGGGTGACTGTCTGTGTGGAGTTTGCACGTTCTCCCTGTGTCTGCATGGGTTTCCTCCAGGTGCTCCGGTTTCCAAAGGTGTGCAGGTTAGGTGGTTGGCCATGATCAGTTTCTCCTTACTGTCCAAAGATGTGTAGGTTAGATGGATTCGCCATGGAAGCTAAAGGCATTGCTACCAAGAGTGGAGCAATTAAAATTAGGGATGCTCATCAGGCCTGAATTGGAGGAATACAGATATCTCTGAGGGTCGTGATACTGGAGGAGATTACAGAGAAGGGAAGGGATGAATCCATGGAGCAATTTAAAAACAAGAATGAGAGTTAAAAAGCAAGGCATTGCTTAATCAGGATTCTGTGTATCTGGGCGAGCACTGGGGTGAAAGGTGAACGGGATTTGGTGTGTGTTACAAAATCATAGAATCCCTACAGTGCAGAAAAAGGCCATTCGAGCCTGCACCGACAACAATCCTACCCAGACCCTATCCCAGCAACCCCACATATTTACCCTGCTAGTCCCCCTGACACTAAGGGCCAATTTAGCCTAATCTGCACATCTTTGGACTGTAGGAGGAAACTGGAGCATCCAGAGGGAACCCACACAGACATGGAGAGAAGGTGCAAACTTCACACAGACATTGCCCCAAGGGCAGAATTGAACCTGGGTCCCTAGTGTTGTGAGGCAGCAGTGCTAACCACTGCGCCACCATGCCACATACAACACAGCCTGGGGAATTTTGGATGACCTAAATTTCGTGAAGGTAGAAAGTGGGGCCTTTGTCACATTGCATTTTGATGGGCTTGTTTAGAGCTTGTCAGAAATTTCATAGAAACCCTACAGTGCAGAAGGAGGCCATTCGGCCCATCGAGTCTGCACCGACCACAATCCCACCCAGGCCCTACCCCCATATCCCTACATATTTACCCACTAATCCCTCTAACCTACGCATCTCAGGACTCTAAGGGGCAATTTTTAGCATAGCCAATCAACCTAACCCGCACATCTTTGGACTGTGGGAGGAAACCGGAGCACCCGGAGGAAACCCACGCAGACACGAGGAGAATGTGCAAACTCCACACAGACAGTGACCCAAGCCGGGAATCAAACCCAGGTCCCTGGAGCTGTGAAGCAGCAGTGCTAACCACTGTGCTACCGTGCAATCTTTTGTTTTAAATCTGATAGATATTCAGTTATTATAGATAAGACATACCTGAAAAATTGATTTGCTGAGGAGAGTTTGAATAGCCTTCTGGTGACAAGATTACTCTGCTGTTTCCTACGATCACAAACTTAAAATTGTTGTTGTTTCTCGAAGTTCTTATTTCACTATTCAATTATTTGATTATGCAGTTAAAACAATGTATATCTTTTTTTTTCAGATCAGCACTTCTAACCAGGGTTTAGCATGGATATAAACCACTCTGTATTTGATCCCAGATCTAAGCTGTTTGAAATAACTGACCTCTGAGGACAAGGCACTTGGACATACAGTAGTCTAGAACTCCCGTGTCAGCACTAAGGAGGATGCATCTCAGTGAGAGCAAAACAGACATTGGATGTCCATATATCATCGGTCACAGATTAGAATCAAATGTGTCTTTTTTTCTCATTCAGCTTGATATTAGCTCATTCGTTCTGAATTGAACTTGGAGAGTGTGCTCATGTTAGCACACCTCAGTGTTAACTCTCAAGTTGCCGACTGCACTCTGAGCTTTACTGCTGGTTATTCTCTGCTGTTTCATAAAGTCATTGACAGAAACTCAGAACTTGGTGCTAGTTCCCACCCGGTCTACTGATAAAAACTGAACCCTGAGTTGGCTGCTGGTTAGCCAACTCAGTATTCTGGAAGAAAAGGGATTGCTAATATAATGACGTTCATGAAATTGGCCACAGAAATATAGTACTGGAATGCAATAGATTTGTGTGATATGGGAAGCAAGTTACACCCGTGACTAAATTGTTTACATAGAACACTTTATAAACATTCCACATTGAGTCACATCTGAATGGCTTTTAACACATTCAAATCATAGAATCCATATAGTACAGAAAGAGGCCATTCAAACCATAGTGTCTGCACCAACTCTCCGAAAGAGCATCCCATCCCAGGCTCGCCCCATCCCCGTAATCCCGTGCCAAGGCCAATCCATCCAACCCACACCATCTTTGGACACTACGGGGCAATTTAGCATGGCCAATCCACCTAACTGCACATCTTTGGAGTAAGATTAAAAGTAACACAAAAGAATGGAAATGATAGAATGCATTATTGTGCCATATGTAGGAATTAAAGAGCAGTTTAGTTGCTTTTAGATGTTTGGTAGTATTCACATACACTAAAAGATTGACACAAGAACGATATTGTACTTTATAAGCAGAAGTAACACAGGGACTTGATCTGCAGGAAGACTTGCAGATTCGTTGATGAAGTTATAGGTGGTCAGTCACCCTACAAAATGCATTCTTCTGTGAGTTGCATCAACATTAGGATTGTGCAATACCTTGTTTTGTTAGACATTGTTGACTTGCTTTCAGTAGATGTAAGCACTTAAGAATATTCATTCCAGATGTGTCACGAAAAATATCACAAGACTGTAAAAGAAAAGATGTGGTTCAGAAATGTTTAGATGCCAGTGATTCACTAATGGAGTTGACAAGATAATGTACATGTTTTTGTAAGCCATTTGAATGAAGGCTGATATTTTGCAGGCATTTTGTCCTGCCATTATCTTTTTGTGCTTTTTTAAAAAAAATTATAAGAACAGTCACAATATTGTGGTTAACTTATGTATGTATATAATTTATACTTTTATGTGTACGTCGTAATGTATTTTCAGTGTCAAGATTGCTTAGAAGTGATTTTTTTTTAAATTCAAGTGATTCAAATGGAACTTTTGTAAATAATGAAGGTTTTCTTCTTTCACCAAGTGTGGAAATGAAGTTGTTTTATACTGGATCTTTGGCATAGCTCAACCTACAGATTACTGAAGCAATAGAGAAAGATCATGCATACTGGCTTTGACAATGTTATGCAGCAGCACAGAGTGCTTTTCATAGGATCTCTCTAGTGCCATCCTGCTCATTGAGTCTGCATCAACTCTCTGACAGAGTATCTATCTTGGGCCCTCTCCCCCGTCCTATCCCTGTAACCCCATACATTTATTATGGTTAATCTATCTAACCTAGACTTCTTGGGACACTTCGGGGCAATTTAACATGGCCAATCCGCCTAACATGCACATCTTTGGAGTGTGGGACGAAACCAGAGCACCCAGAAGAAATCCACGCAGACACGGGAAGAATGTGCAAACTCCACATGGTCACCCAAGGCTGGAATCCAACCTGAGTCCCTGGAGCTGTGAGGCAGCAGTGCTAACCACTGTGCCACCGTGCTGCCCAGCAAATGAGTATTTGTGACTCTATATGTATATCCATAGGGCAATGGGCACAATTATTCCTATATGGCAGGAATTTAGTAGGCACCCACAGTCTATGTGGCACAAGTCACAAGCCACTGGATGTCAACCTAGCATCCACTGCACTAGATTGCCCAGAATAGGCTCCAAACCTTGACTCTGCCTCAGTGAGTTGGGAATGCTATGATTAAACAAAAGGCTGGACCCGCCAATTGATGTTATTGGCATATTAATGTTCTTCTGTGGACAAAACACAGAGTTAGATTTTCTGCCAAGGTTACATTAAATGAACATAAATATCAATACCAACATGGAGAATTGCTATCTGTTTTTATGCTGAATTGTCTGAACACATTATGTAGGGAGCAGATAGGTACTGATCCAAAATTAAAGTAACTTAAATTGGTTAATTTTGGGTTTATATGTGAATCCTCAGTTGACTTATTCTAAATTCTAGCAGATTGAAATGTCATATGAACTATTTTGTGCTCCAATGAAGTATCCCTTTGTTATGAGCCTGCATTCTTAGAGTGACAAGATTATACATTACAGAACAATTTCAGTATCTATTCACAATAGTCCTTTTAGTCATGGTAGCTCATGGATTCCTATCAAACCTATAATAAAGGAATTGGACTTCTTGCTTCTTTTTACAACTGGTGGTATATTAGGGTGCTGATCCTAGCTTAGCTATCAGAGTGTGGAGGAGACAGTCAGTAGTAGATATTCATACAATTTGTAGCTACTTGATGGAGTGGAAAATAATGCCTTTGTTCCCTCGTAATACAAGGAATAAACAACTGGCTTCTATATACAAATGGTCACAGAAAAAGTGTCTGCGTGTTTTTATTCTCACTTAGTTACAGCAACCATTTGCTATTACTAAACTGCTATTTGGACATTAAAAAATTGGATTTGCAAAAGATGAATTATGTTGATGTTGGATTTGAAAATGTACTATACCTGGGGAAGACAGGATCAGGCTATTGAGTTGGATGTTAAGCCATGATCTTAATGAATGGCGGAGCAGACTCAAAGGGCCGAATGACCTTCTCCTGATTCTATTTTTCTACGTTTCTAAGGCAGACTGAATGGCTGAAAATTCCTTTGCAACTAGCAGTGGAGAAAGAAAATGGCTGGTTCGTTTTGCTGAAATAGTGTTGTTGGCACTTTGGTCTTGGCTGTGAATCAAGTATCAGCTCATCCCAAGATATTTTCTATTACTTCATCATCTGTTGCATTTTTGCTTTTAAAGTTCTTTAATGAATGCAGGGCATTTATGTCAAAGCGGATCACATGAACCCATAAGTTAAGTGTTTTGACCGCAGAGATTTCTAATATTAAAAATAACCATGTTTTGCTCACATAAGATGTTGAATGTGGAAGGATCAGTGGTGATGTCAAAAGGGCACAGTAGAAATATTTTAAATAAATTGTTCAGAATATTTTACTCAATCCTCCAGCTCCTGCATGCCAATTTTTAAAAAAGCGCTGCCCACAATGGGCCTAATTTAATAGGGAGGCCCCAGGGAACTGACCAGAAGGCGGTGGTGGGAACGGCATGGCTGTGGTGTTGCTGCTGTCTTCCTGCTGCAGCTGACATTTTACCAGCAGCACAGAAAGTGGCTGACGGCTTGTCCACTCTTAGACCAATTGCAGCTACTGGTATTTTACCAGGGACAGGTTGGCACTTCACCACATGGAGAGACCACCAGGTATATCCTGGAAGTCTGTGGACTTCAGGTGAATGCCTCCTGATGGGGCACCCTGAAACCTACAGTGGGCCCCTCCCTAAAAGCAAAGAGTGTGTCCACTGAAAGAGGACCCCATTACCCCCCCTGTTTCTCCCCCCCCCCCCCATGAATGATGTCACTCACCTCTCCAGAACCTGGCTGACTGGCATCAGTGAGCCCCACAAACTGGCCTTCATTCCGAGGCCTTCTCCATTGAGGCTGCTCCTGGCTGATTGCAGTCCCAGCACTGGCCACCATTCCCAATGGTGCTGTTGAGACTGAACAGCTGCTGGTCATCTGATTAGCTCTCACTCTTTGGCTTGGAGGGGAGGGGATTGTGTGGAACATCATCCTCTAACAAGGTAAAAGGCCCAACTGCAGACAATTCATTGCTGAAGGATTGTAAAATACAGTTGGGGCTTGTATGACCACCTGTGCCAGGCTTGACACCCCGCCAGTTCTCTAGCCAGTGGTCCGTGCCTCCACCGGCATGTGAAATCCCAACCTTTATTTCATTTCCTAAACCTGGTTCGACATCAAATTTGCTATTTTAAGTGCAATTCCTGCTTCCTATTGATCATTCACAATCTTAATTTGCTTGGTTGAGTCACACGGTTGCATGGTCTGTTCAGATAAATACCAAATGCTGTGTTAAAGATACTGCATTACTTGGACGGCAGGAGCGTCCAGTGCAAATGCCAATATAATGACAGTGGAATGGACAGCTTGTGCCTTCCGCTTACCTTGGACAACAAAATCCTACCCAACAATTGATACTTGTGGCCGGGGGGCGGGGGGGGGGGGGGGGGGGGAATGAGCCGGATTAAATTTCAAATCAATTCTTAAAAACTGAGAAAATAAAAGATAAGACCAATGTCCATCCTACCATAAAAATTGAAAAGAAGCAAAGCCAGATTGCAGGCAGAAAGAAAGAGATTGGATGGACTGATTGATATTGAATCTTTGTGAGAGTTATTCAAGAGAAAAGATGTGGCATGAACGTGGAAACCAAACTCTAGTGTTAGATTAGCGAGTGGGTATTCCATTGGAATTAGAGGGTGGAGTATAAAACAAACTATGAATTGAAGATCCTGATTAGATTTGTGAAAGGGTGTAGATTCACAATTTCATTATCTGCCTTTAAGCCTCATCAGTATAAAATGCTAATAGACACTCTGTCAGGAAAGGTCAAATGCCAGGAATTGAATTTAGGAAGGAAAAAGGGTTCTGTAAATGGCATCCTATTCTCCTGAATATATTTTTGCGCCCTGCCGAGCCAATGTTTAATGCTCAGGTGGCAAGGAAAATCTATGCCATCTGTAAAAAATGAAAATAGACAGGATTTTCACTGCCCTGTTGAAAGATGTGGGGCAGATCAAGGTCTTGTGGTAAAACTATGTCAGCACTGACAGCTGGAGGTTAACACGGAAGGTGTATGACTTGACACCGGCTCACAAATGTAGAATGGAATAACTCACAAAGGAATAATAGAGTTGGTTGATGAGTAGATGAAATGAATTGACATGAAGAGCAAACTGCGGCGGTGATAGATTCAACAACACAAATAGAGTGAATTCAGAGGACAATGGATGCTTATGAATCTAGCTTTGATTCCTTGTCAACAAATGGAAATAGGCACAATGCTAAATTATGTTAAAGATTTATGAGATGTCCATGGTTAATGGCACGTAATTCACAAATTATTCCATAGCAGAGCTACAGAGACAGATCACGCAGACTGACAAGTGCATAAGTGGAATGGTTAAATGCAAAACTATAGTAATGGCCTTGGATAGGTTGAAATAGCTTTTGAGAGTAAACAATGTTAGGAAGTGCCCTTTTAAGAAGCTAACACTAAGATTGATTTAAGCCGTCACCCATTTAAGGAATCGTGCAAAGAATAGCAAAGAAAGGAAAAGTGGCCATTTAAAAGTGGCATGGTGGCACAGTGGTTAGCACTGCTGCCTCACAGCGCTAGGGACCCGGGTTCAATTCCGGCCTCAGATGACTGTGGAGTTTGCACATCGTCTGTGTGGGTTTCCTCCGGATGCTCTGGTTTCGTCCCACAGTCCAAAGATGTGTGGGATAGGTTGATTGGCCATGATAAATTCCCCATTAGTGTCAAGGGGATTAGGACTGTAAATTTGTGGGGCTACAGGGATGGGACCTGGGTGGGATTGTTGTTGGTGCAGGCTCAATGGGTTGAATGGCCTCCTTTGGCACTGTAGATTCTGTGTAATTCTACTTTTTTGAAGCAGAAATGAATGAAACAAATTTACTTTATTCTCGCGCTAAGCTAATCTTTCCCATTTACACTGAGGAACCAAGACGCACAGTGACATACAGAGCAGGAGATAGAAACTGCCAAAAGGATGAGCCCTTCCGTGACCTGATTTTGCAGATGCAGCATTAAATATGACAAACCTCATGTTGTGAGACAGAAAGAATAGCAACAGCTGGGTTCCAGCCAGGCCAATCAGCTTCACATCTTACAGTTCTTGGTCCAAACATGAATATCATCAGGTTCACATCCCGTGAACCTGATTTAAATATATTTCAATACATTTTAATATTATTAACATGCCCCCTTGCCACACTTCCCACTTGCAGATTTGTTGAAGCCCACACTCTTTGGACTCCAATATGGACTGGAATTCTCCCATCCCACCTGCCACTGGAATTTTAACGGGCGGGTTACGGACAATGTGAAACACCATTGACAGTTGGGTGGGAATTTCTGGTTTTTAGTCCAGCGCGGCCCAAGAATTCTGCCCATGATCTCTGATTTTGATGATATCCATCACATTACCCTCATACCTCTGAACTCGAATCATTGATCTTTCCCATCATTTCAATTCCTTTTGCAAGCCACTTTTCTCTTCAACACCTGCTTTTCTTTGCACAATCCCTTAAATGGGTGACAGATCATACCCACCTTAGTATTAGTTTCTTAAAAGGGTACTTCCTAATCTTGTTAACTCTTAAAAGCTATTTCAACCTACGCACAACCGTTAATATGGTTTTCTGTTTAGCCATTCCACTTGTGCACTTGTTGGTCTATGTAATCTGTCTCTGGAACTCTGCAGCGGAGGAATTTGTGAACTATCTGTCATTAACCATGGACATCTCTTAAATACTTAAATTGAGTTTCAGAGGTAAGATTGACTGCCTTTGACATCAAGGCAGCATTCGACCAAGTGTAGCATCAAAGAGCCCCAGCAAGATTTAAGTTAATGGCAATTGGGGTAATACCCTCCACTGGTTGGAGTCATACCTCGCACGCAGGAAGATGGTGATGGTTGTTATGAGTCCAATCATCTCAGCCCCAAGACATGGCTGCAGGAGCTCCTCAGGGTACTGTATTAGACCCAGTTATCTGCTTCATTATGATATTTCCTTCATCATAAGGTCAGAAGTGGGAATGTTCACTGAAGATTGTAGTGTTCAGTACCAGTCAGGACTCTTCAGATACTGAAGCAGTCTGTTGCCACAAGCAGCAAGCTGTAGGGGGCAATCTTGAACCCACTCTTGCCATCCATGGGAATTCTAGTGGGGTCTCAAGATATCATCAGGTTCCACCTGAATTACATACATTTCAATACATTTTAATCCATTAACATGCTGCCCCACCAGATAATGACCTCCGCCCCTGGTATTTTCAAAGTCACATTGGCACAGTTTACAACAGATTCACCCAGATGTGAGCCTGCCATGGGGATCCCCCGGAGGCGCACAGGTGAGGATAGCCCCCGGGAGAGAGGGACATGGCCAGGCAGTGGCCTAGCAATGCCCCATGGCACAGGTTGAAACTGACAGGTTGGTATCATGCCTATGCCACCCTGGCAGTGCCAACCTGGCAATGCCAACCTATGCCAAGGGGCAGACCCCAGTGGGATCTTCATGGGGAGGGTGGGATTCATTTATTTGTGGAGTGCGCCAGAGTGGACAGGAGAGCCGTGGATACTGGCTGTTTGAACAAAGAACAAAGAGCAACAAAAATTTCAGCACAGGAACAGGCCCTTCGGCCCTCCAAGCCTGCAGCGACCATGCTACCTGACTGAAATAAAACCTCCTACGCTTCTGGGGACCATATCCCTCTATTCCCATCCTATTCATGTATTTGTCAAAACGCCCCTTCAAACTCACCATCGTATCTGCTTCCACTACCTCCCCCAGCAGCGAGTTCCAGGCACCCACCACCCTCTGTGTAAAAAACTTGCCTCGTACTTCTCCTTTAAACCTTGACTCTCGCACCTTAAACCTGTGCCCCCTAGTAATTGACTCTTCCACCCTGGGAAAAAGCTTCTGACTATCCATTCTGTCCCTCATGCCCCTCATAATCTTGTAGACTTCTATCAGGTCGCCCCTCAACCTCCGTCGTTCCAGTGAGAACAAACCAAGTTTCTCCAACTGCTCCTCATACCTAATGCCCTCCATACGAGGCAACATCCTGGTAAATCTTTTCTGTACCCTCTCCAAAGCTTCCACATCCTTCTGGTAGTGTGGCAACCAGACTTAAACACTATATTTGAAATGCGGCCTAAGGTTATATAAAGCTGAAACATGACTTGTCAATTTTTAAACTCAATGAACCGGCCGATGAAGGCAAGCATGCCGTATGCCTTCTTGACTACCTTCTCCACCTGCATTGCCACTTTCAGTGACCTGTGTATCTGTACACCCAGATCCCTCTGGCTATCAATACTCCTAAGGGTTCTGCCATTTACTGTATATTTCCTATCTGTATTAGACCTTCCAAAATGCATTACCTCACATTTGTCCAGATTATACTCCATCTGCCATCACTCCGCCCAAGTCTCCAACCGATCTATATTCTGCTGTATCCTCTGATGGTCCTCAACGCTATCCACAAATCCATTAACCTTCGTGTCGTCCGCAAACTTACTAATCAAACCAGTTACATTTTCCTCCAAATTATTTATATATATTACAACAGCAAAGGTCCCATCACTGATCCCTGAGGAATGCCACTTGTCACAGCCCTCCATTCAGAAACACACCCTTCCACTGCTATCCTCTGTCTTCTATGACTGATGTGGAGGTGCCGGCGTTGGACTGGGGTGAACACAGTAAGAGTTTTAACAACACCAGGTTAAAGTCCAACAGATTTATTTGGTAGCAAACACCATTTTGCTACCAAATAAACTGGTTGGACTTTAACCTGGTGTTGTTAAAACTCTTTCTATGACTGAGCCAGTTCTGTATCCACCTTGCCAGCTCATCTCTGATCCCATGCGGCTTCACCTTCTGCACCAGTCTGCCATGAGGGGCCTTGTCAAAGGCTTTACTGAAGTCCATGTAGACAACATCCACTGCCCTACCCTCATCAATCATCTTCGTCACTTCCTCAAAAAACTCGATCAAGTTCATGAGACACGACCTCCCCTTCACAAAACCATGTTGCCTCTCACTAATACGTCCACTTATTTCCAAGTAGGAATAAATCCTGTCTCAAAGAATCCTCTCCAATAATTTCCCTACCACTGGCGTAAAGCTCACTGGCCTGTAATTACCTGGATTATTCTTGCTACCCTTCTGAAACAAAGGAATAACATTGGCTATTCTCCAATCCTCTGGTACCTCCCCTGTAGCCAGTGAGGATTCAAAGATTTCTCTCAAGGCCCCAGCAATTTGCTCCCTTGCCTCTCTCAGTATTCTGGGGTACATCCCATCCTGGAGACTTGTCTACCTTAATGTTTCTCAAAAACCCCAATACTTCCTCCTTTTTGATCTCAACATGACTCAAACTATCCCAGATAACACCCTTTCCCAGACTCATCACCCATCACGTCCTTCTCTTTGGTGAATACTGACGCAAAGTACTCATTTAATACCTCACCCATTTTCTCTGGCTCCACGTATAGATTCCCTCCCCTGTCTTTGAGTGGGCCAAACCTCTCCCTGGCTACTCTCTTGCTCTTTATATATGTATAAAAAGCCATTGGATTTTCCTTGATCCTGCTGGCCAATGACCTTTTGTGACCCGTGTCTGCCAGCCTCCCACTTGCTGACCAGCTCGATTGCTGGCCAGACCCGCGATCCCTGCGTCGCCAGCCCTCTGCCCTCTCAGGGCCCGATTGCTGGCTTCCCAAGTATGCCCAGACCCAACTTCGACCCCCCCACAGCCCCAATCTCCCACACCCACCACTGCAAGTCTGAGTACGGAAACACCTTTGCATCTTGAATGAATGCTGCGTGTGGGTTTGCATTGGACGGGGCTGGAAGGGGTTAAGCCACCAGCTCCAGTCACCAGGTTGTCTTGTGCTCTACAAGGCTGTCTGGGACCAGACAAGATGGCAGGTGTGCCTAGAGGGGGAAGTCCTGCTATGTGTCGGGGATTTGGACCAGTAATTCTGGGGAGAAGGATGTATACCTTTGCCATATCATCTGCTCTGGAAGGAAACTGTATGGTGGTGGTGTCCCAAATCTGGCTGTGCTGACTTTGATGGAGGAGGACATATGGCCTGCGTGCATTGAGTGAGACCTATAGGTTATAGAGTCAGAGAGGTTTACAGCTTGGAAACAGGCCCTTCGGCCCAACTTGTCCATGCTGCCCTTTTTTTTAAAAACCCCTAAGCTAATCCCAATTGCCTGCATTTGGCCCATATCCCTCTATACCCATCTTACCCATGTAACTATCTAAATGCTTTTTAAAAGACAAAATTATACCCGCCTCTACTACTACCTCTGGCAGCTTGTTCCAGATATTCACCACCCTCTGTGTGAAAAAATTGCCCCTCTGGACACTTTTGTATCTCTCCCCTCTCACCTTAAACCTATGCCCTCTAGTTTTAGACTCCCCTACCTTTGGGAAAAGATATTGACTATCTAGCTGATCTATGCCCCTCTTTATTTATAGACCTCCATAAGATCACCTCTCAGCCTCCTATGCTCCAGAGAAAAAAATCCCAGTCTATCCAGCCTCTCCTTATAACTCAATCCATCAAGTCCCGGTAGCATCCTAGTAAATCTTTTCTGCACTCTTTCTAGTTTAATAATATCCTTTCTATAATAGGGTGACCAGAATTGCACACAGTATTCCAAGTGTGGCCTTACCAATGTCTTGTACAACTTCAACAAGACATTCCAACTCTGGTTGAGAAGAGGCTGCAGTTTCAGAGAAGGGGAAGAGTGAAAAGGGTACACTTTTGATTGTGGAGGAGCTCAGAAAAGGAGGGCAATAGTTAAAATCTGAAGGTTATTTCCACGGCTCCTCTATGTTCTTGCATCAGTAAAGGTTGGAATCATACTACGTCCAATTGCAGAATGTAGCTGCAGCTACCCACTCTGAACCTTTAATGCTTATGGATTTTAAAAACTATTTCTCATCCATCGGATGGAATATCTTCCAGACCAGTAGATGATCTGGATTGTCCTCCATTAACATCAGAGGAGGAGGACTCTTAGATAATATAATGTCACATCCTCGCTCTGCATCTTGTACCACCTCAGATACTTACACTTCATCAGGTTGAGTGCTTCGGTGCAGATGACTGCACACATTGAGGAAGTCACGTCACATTCGCCTGAGCAGCTGTCAGAGACTGAGAGTTCCCAGGCCTCTGACAGTCAGAGGAATGTTGGAGACCAGGAAGATGCTGAACCCCAGGCCTCTAGAGTCGGACATCAGGCGGCAAATGCTGGATGCTCAGTGGGATGTACCTGCAGATCTGGCAGAGTTTCCTGAGGGTTTGTGTGCCCTGGTGAATGTTGGAGTCCACGGGCCCGATTTTGCCAAAACTTCGCACCCGAATCGCGGTAAAGTCGGGCGTCGGGCCTAAAACGTGATCCGCGCCAGAGTTTTTGCAAATCGCGCCTTTACCGACAACCAATTTTGGCGTAGTTCCGATGCGCGCCCGAATCGACCGGCGCGACGATTTAAATGCATTTGCATGCATTTAAATCGACTTAATGAAGCTCCCGCCCAACTGTGCCGCCGATTTCCACTCTACCACCGTGCGGCCCAATTCGCATCCGCGCATTAAGCGACCTGCTGTATAAAAGTCCGATTTGGACTTTTATTCAGCAGGCGAATCGCCGAGGCCCACCCTTCGCGGACCACCTCCACTGCCCCCGCCCCCTGCTAACCACCCCGGCAGAACCCCCCCCCCCCCCCATCCCCCGGGATCGGACCCCTCCGGCCGGCAGATCCCCCCCCCCCCAACCCCAGGATCGGACCCCTCTGGGAGGCAGGCGCCCCCTGCAGAGCACACCCCTAACCTACCTTGATCGTGGTCTCCCTCCACCATCCTTCCCGCTCACCTTCGACAGCCTGCAGCACGTTGCTCGAAACTGACTTCGAGCCACGGCTGAAGGGAGCGGGCTTCACACAGGTCCGCTGGCGTCTGCCCGGTGGGGGGGGGGCCCAGTTGGAACTCTGGTGGGGGGGGATGAAGAGAGGGGGCGGGCCCACATCGCCCTCTTGGGGGGGTGGGAGGAGGGGAGGGGGTGTGACTTATCATCCCCCGGGGGGGTGGCGGGGGGGAGAGGGTGTGTGATGTGTCATCCCATGGGGGCGGGGAGAGGGGGTGTGATCTTTCATCCTGTGCTCGGGGGGCTTCCTCTGTGTCTGCGGCCAGAGGATGAGAGTCACACCCCCTCTCCGCCCCCCCCCCATGGGATGATACATCACACCTCCTCCCCTCCACTCCTGTCCCCCCCCCCGCAACCTCCCGACCAGAGGATGAACAGCAGAGAGGCTCTCTCCGCTCTCTACTTTTTTTTTCGCGCCTGGGCGCGTTCTGTCAGATTTTGCTCCTATCGTTCCGGCGGCGCTAAGCCCCGTCCGCTGGACCGGCGCCGGAAAAAAGCGTATGGGCGCGCTGGAGTGCGGCCTCCGGGCCCGGATCTGTTTGGCGCCCACACCCGGGACTTAGTCTCGAAATGGTAAAATCGGGCCCCACGTGGGGCATGAGCTCTGAATGGGCAGCAACTTCCATCCTATTTGGGAAGCCCATAACAGCTGCAAATCCTCTTGCTTACTCTGTCCAGCTATCCTCAGGCTTTTTCAAATGCATGAAAGTATTCACCAGAGTAAGTCTGTGACAAGCTTTATGCAGAATCTATAGGATCCTGCTTGGAACAGGAGGCATGAAGAGTTGAGGGTGACAGTCACTTTCAGCGCAGCAGGCATTGGGAGCCAAGATAGTTGGATGTGATTTCAGGCACGATCATCTCACGGATGGATGTGATTGGGCCCGATTTTACCATCGCGTTGCGCCCATTTCGGTTGCGAAAACTTGGTAAAGTCGGGCGTGAGGTGAGTAATGTGATCCGCACCCACCTCTGTGCCGGTTCCCCCTTTACCAAGGCCCGAAAATGGCTGCGATTGAGACCGCGCCCGAAACGGGTGTGATGGCCATTTGCATGCATTTAAATTGACTTAATGGGCTGCATGCCTAACTTTACCAGCACTTCCCCCTTTACCACCATATTCACCCATCTGGAATTGGCACGAAACAGACATGCTCCATAAAAGTCCGTTTTGGGTGCTCCAGTTAGTGAGGAGGTAAGTGCCGAGCGTCCGACGGGTCTCAGCCTGAGGTCAGTGGGGGGGGGGGGGGGGGGGGGGGGGAGGAGGGTCCACTGCCACTCTGCCTGAGATTAGTGGGGGAGGAGGAGGGTGGATCACTCTGCCTGAGATCGATGGGGGGGGGAAGGAGGAGGGGGAGGGGCCCACAATCAGTCTGGGTGGCGGCGGGTGGGGGATAAAGGGGTCAGTAATGTTATGGGGGTGGGGTTATGTCTGTGGGAGCCGGGGGAGGCATTATCTGGCTCAGGAGGGTTGTGGCAGGGGAACAGCATTCTATCATTTTTTTCTGCGCGTGCGCAGTTGGAGACGCCGATAGGAGCTGCAGGGTTTCGGGTGCGTTAAGCCCCGCCCACAAGCTTGTGCAGTGCGATTCGGACTCGCTGATATTTTTGCAGCCAGAGTGCGTACGGGGGTGCCGGAGAACGGGTCTGAAAGTCGGATCTGAAACACTCCCAGTTTCAGGTCCACCCAGAACTTAGAATCAAAATGGCAAAATAGGGCCCATGTCTCCCTTTTGCTGTTTGCAATGGGCAAGGTGCAACCACTGCAGAACTCAAACACAAAGTCCAACATTAGATATGATTCAGTGATTGGACAACATTTGCAAAAAATCCTCTGCATGCTAAAAATTTGATGTGGAGATGCCGGCGTTGGACTGGGGTAAACACAGTAAGAGTTTTAACAACACCAGGTTAAAGTCCAACAGGTTTATTTGGTAGCAAATGCCATTAGCTTTCGGAGAGCTGCTCCTTCATCAGATGGAGTGGATATCTGTTCTCAAACAGGGCACAGAGGCACAAAACCAAGTTACAGAATACTGATTGGAATGCGAATCTCGACAGCCAACCAGGTCTTAAAGATACAGACAATGTGGGTGGAGGGAGCATTAAGCACAGGTTAAAGAGATGTGTATTGTCTCCAGACAGGACAGGAGGCAAGCTGTGGGGGTTACTGATAGTGTGACATAAACCCAAGATCCCGGTTTAGGCCGTCCTCATGTGTGTGGAACTTGGCTATCAGTTTCTGCTCAGCGACTCTGCGCTGTCGTGTGTCATGAAGGCCGCCTTGGAGAACGCTTACCTGAAGATCAGAGGCTGAATGCCCGTGACCGCTGAAGTGCTCCCCCACAGGAAGAGAACAGTCTTGCCTGGTGATTGTCAAGCGGGGATCTGCTTGGATGAGGAGGATCGCAACAGACACCTCCAGATGCTGAAAGATGTCCTCATAAGAACAGGATATGGCACTCGACTCATCGATCAACAGTTCCGACGCGCCACAGCGAAAAACCGCACCGACCTCCTCAGAAGACAAACACGGGACACGGTGGACAGAGTACCCTTCGTCGTCCAGTACTTCCCCGGAGCGGAGAAGCTACGGCATCTCCTCCGGAGCCTTCAAAATGTAATTGATGTAGACGAACATCTCGCCAAGGCCATCCCCACACCCCCACTTCTTGCCTTCAAACAACCGCACAACCTCAAGCAGGCCATTGTCCACAGCAAACTACCCAGCCTTCAGGAGAACAGTGACCACGACACCACACAACCCTGCCACAGCAACCTCTGCAAGACATGCCGGATCATCGACATGGATGCCATCATCTCACGTGAGAACACCATCTACCAGGTACATGGTACCTACTCTTGCAACTGGGCCAACAATGTCTACCTGATATGCTGCAGGAAAGGATGTCCCGAGGCATGGTACATTGGGGAAACCATGCAGACGCTACAACAACGGATGAATGAACACCGCTCGACAATCACCAGGCAAGACTGTTCTCTTCCTGTTGGGGAGCACTTCAGCGGTCACGGGCATTCAGCCTCTGATCTTCAGGTAAACGTTCTCCAAGGTGGCCTTCACGACACACGACAGCGCAGAGTCACTGAGCAGAAACTGATAGCCAAGTTCCACACACATGAGGACGGCCTAAACCGGGATCTTGGGTTTATGTCACACTATCAGTAACCCCCACAGCTTGCCTCCTGGACTTGCAGACTCTCACTGGCTGTCCTGTCTGGAGACAATACACATCTCTTTAACCTGTGCTTAATGCTCCCTCCACTCACATTGTCTGTATCTTTAAGACCTGTTTGGCTGTAGAGATTTGCATTCTAATCAGTATTCTGTAACTTGATTTTGTGTCTCTGTATGCCCTGTTTGAGAGCAGATATCCACTCCATCTGATGAAGGAGCAGTGCTCCGAAAGCTAATGGCATTTGCTACCAAATAAACCTGTTGGACTTTAACTTGGTTTTGTTAAAACTCTTACTGTGCTAAAAATTACACAGACAAACAATTTATGATTGTCTGCTGGGCTCGCAGTGTGCCACATTTGCATGTGTTGGAAGCTACATGTATTAATATACATGGCTCTGTTATTTGCAGACGGAAAAAACATGTACACACATCACGTCTACTTCAGCTAAACAAAGTAAGTGATAGCCATTCTCTGGTTAATTCCTAAGGGCAGTGAGTTAACCAATCAGAATCAATGTGCCCGGTTTAAGTTTTCAAACAATGCTTGGCAGTTAACTGTCAGTCACCATTAACTGATGCATTCTACATGGCAAAATCTTTACCAATTAGAGTCCACTTGCCAATAAATCAGCATTCTTTTCTCATGCGATATAAACGTATTGCTTCTCCTGACATTGGTATTCGATTGTCCTGATGAGTGCAAGATGAAAACTTTGACAAAATGTATTTTTTCAGCAATACTCAAGTTTTGTAGTCGTAAATGACTATAATTAATCTCAGCATGTTGGCCTTCTTTGCAAGGAGATTGGAGTAGAAAACGATGGAATCCTTACTACCATCATACAAGACCACACCAAGAGCACTGTGAAATGTTTTGGTCTCCATAGTTAAGGAAGGGTACAACGATATTGAAGGCCAAAGATTAGTCATAATCATACTGAATTAAGGTCTACACCTGTTCCTATTTCCTTTGATCTTATGTTCTTGGAGAGATGGAATCTTCCTGTGTTAGGATAGATTATCTTGCAAAATTTCCAACATAAACATAACTATTTCAAGGATTGCTGGACCAACATAAACATTTCTGTGAAGTGCATTAGTTTGACAGATTCTTTGTGGTGTACTTATGTGATTGAAGTTTTTCTTCAAAATGTTTTCATGTAAGGGGAGGTTACAGTGAATGCTGACATCCATTTGACTTTCAATTGCTTTATTTCTTTGTAACATGGAACTTCAAGTTATTATTTTTTTAAATTTTCCTCCAGTCTGTCCAAAAGCTGTTATTTTTGTTGGCAAAACCAAAGAGTTTTTGAGCCTGATGAATGTGGTGAACCTTCAATCATTACTGAGCGAAGAACAACTAACTTTCCTGTTCATTCTGATTACACAGACCTAACTTTTGACTAGCGTGAACATGAATTCTGTTTTTAAAAAATTAAATAAGCCTTGAAGGAAAAGCTGAAATCAATGATCATAACCATGAAGCTATCAGATTATCATAAAAAACCCAAATGGTTGACTATTGTCCTTTAGGGAAGGAAACATTCCATCTTCCCTCAGTTGATGAATTCAAGCTTCTCCATATTGAACACCATTACCATTAACAATCACTGAGAGTAGCAAAGGCATAGAATGTACTCTGGGTGGAAGACTTTAAAGTCTATCACCAAGAGTGGCTCAGTAGCTCCACTACCGACCTTGTCCCCTGAATGTAAGTTGTGGTTAGACTGGGCCTGCAGCCCAGTCATGAGAAAACCAACATGGGAAAATCTACATGACCTCTTCCTCACAACTGTCCCTGACTCAGATGCATTTATCCCTAATAGTATGACTTAGAGGCACGACTGCACAGTCATTGTAGAGGCAAAGATTTGTCTTTACACTGGGGACACGCTCCATTGTGTCATGTGGGATTATTACTGTTCTAAATGGAATAGATTTTAGAACAGAACTAGCAGCTCAAAACTGGCCACCCATGAGGCTCTGTGAGCCATCAGCAGCAACAGAATTGTATTCTAATATCAGCTATAATCTATAGCTCTGATTCTACCGTTATCATTTCCAAGAGATTAACCCTGATCCGATTAGGAGTGCACAAGAGTACTAGGATAGCTGAAAATAAGGCACCAACCTGGTGTGGCTGCAATAGAGGATTGAATGCATTTTAAACAGCAGAAGCAGCATGCCATAGAGAGCCAAGTGACCTCACAACCAATGGATCAGATCAAAGCCATGGAGTCCTATCACATAAAGCATGAGCCGAGATGGGCAACTGAACAACTAATGCGAGGAGGAGGCTCCATGACATCCCTATTCTTAATGATGGTGGAGCCCAGCATGTGAATGCAAAAGATAAGGCCAAAACACCAAAAATGCTCTTCATGAGTATCGAGTGGATGATTCATCTTCAGATTTTGCTGGGAAGTCACGACTGCAAGATCCAGGAAACATTTTGCACCAAGTTCGCCAATACCCACTCGAACGCCTGCTAGATACAGAGGAAGCCCACCGCGATGTCCTATACACACGCTCTGGGCAAAGACCTGCAAGTAAGGTCACCAATCCAATATGGGAGGCGATGGCAGTAGTGCTTAGTGCCAACACCCTGCAGTAAAGGACAGCCATCCAGTGCCACAATAGGATGAATGATCTCCTCTCTTCTGCCAGGGTTAGTCACTCTTCTTATTGCTCACAACTCACACACTCACAGACCCATCGCACGTCTCACTCAATGCCAGCTCAAGGGACACTACCACTCACTCTCTCACACACATTTTCATCTCCCCTGCGAGTCTTGACCTCATCCTCTCACTGGTCCCACTCACCATCCATGCACATGCCAGGCATCCTTATCATCTGCCTTGGTATGCATCCTCTGCTTACACTCTCTCCATCTGTCTTCATGCAGGACAAGCTGGCTCACAAGAGGGAGAGACCCCAGACAGATGGAGAGATGCCAGAACTCATGGACTTTGAGGGGAGAGCCATTCAGCTGGCTGGTGGGGGTGTGGTTCTTTCCTGTGCGTTCGGCGGCACTAAACCAAGTGAGAATCCAGCACTGCAACATCCACGAGACAACCAACCTGAGCGCGATGTCTCTTGTTCCTCAGACCCCCTGCCATGACCTCTCCTTCCTTTCCCAGGCACATCTGAAAAGCAACCAAAGCGGTCCATGAACCAGATCCGACAGCAGCGCGGAAGAGGAATTCTGAGACCCCGAAATAGAAGAAACGCACTCACCCCCCTCGGTGACACACGGAGACACACACCTCAGTGGGACCTAGTTGTAGAGTAGCCTCAGACTCACAACCTGGTGAGCACATCACACTGTCTAATCCACAGCAGGTGGAGATAGGGGAAGTCCTGGGTGCCGGCACTCAGGGGATTGCTGGAGGCCAGGGATCTGCTGAGTCTGAGTCAGATGATGAGCCTCTGGATTGGGTCATGCCCCAGTTGCTGGAGCTCCAAGGACAAGATAGGGAAAATCAGGAGAGGATATCTGGTGCACTCCTCAGTTTGTGAGGCTCGATGGAGAAGTCCATCCACCTTCAGACTGAGGTGATGGCACCAACAAGCCAACGTACCAAGTCAACACTGTTAGGGTGGCAGCCGCCCTAGAGGCCTTGGTCCAAGCTCCTTCTCAAGGAAGCAGCCAGGGGTCCTTGGGTGCCAACAGGGAGGAGGTTCAGCTGATTCACGTCCAGGGTATCCACTCACTCTGGGCGTGTCCTGCCAATCCAAATCCCCTCTTCCTGTGACCACTTCAGCTCCAGCTCCAAAGGCCGAAAAGGGTGGCACTGCCAAACAGAAGGACCCTGAAAGCAGGCTGGGGTTTTCCATGCCTTGACCCTTCAAAGGATGCCTGCGAAGATCATCACAGACAACAGGGCACAGCAGCAAGCAGACTGCCTCCACCTCTGCTATTGGGGATGCACTAAGGCGTAACGGTAGGGTAAGGAAGATTAAGAAGTTGTAATTGCACAATGTGGGCACGCATGTGGGCACCCTTGGACATAACGTTCACTTTTGTAAATAAGCTCCCGTTAATTTCACCCTTCCTATGGCTCCTTGCTGTTCTGAGCGGTGTTCCTGTCAGTCTGAAGTGGAAACTTGATTCCTGCACAAGATAAAAGCAGGGTTCTCAGTTCAGTTTCCTTTCTTCCTTGCTTTGTTCAACCTTCCCAGCTCACTGATGCCATTCCTTCACAGAGACTGAACACACCAGTCATGCTTGTATTTCGATGGGAATTATAATGTCTGCTAGAAGGCGCTGGGTTTGGTCATTCTCCCGGTGCTTTCTCGGCACTTTTGAGGTGCTGCTGGCCCCTCATCCCATCAGCTTCTGTCTCTGATGACACTGTGGTCCTCAAGAGTTCAGCTCACGAAGGATGCCATAGGGTCAGGAGACGTCAGACATTCACAGAAGCTCAGTGAGAATCTATGGACTGCCCCCACTGTATGTCGTCATCATCCTCCTGGAACATAGGGGCTATATCTATCCGCTGTGTTTCTATAACAAGAACCTTATCACAGAGGGTATGTGGACTGCCATCAGTCAGATGTGAGCTTGTCTGCCTCATCTGGACATCGCCATAATCTCATGACCAACATCCTCACCCTGGAGGACCTCCTCAGCCTCATCCCCATCAACATCCTCCTCTTTGGAGGAGATGTGCCATTTCTCCATCTCCTCCTTTGGCAGTTCCTTTCCCTGTTGCAGCACCAGATTGTACAAAGTGCAGCAGGCAATGACAATGCGTGACACTCTCTGTGGATTGTACTGTAGAGCTCCCCAAACTGGACCAGGCATTGGACTCTCATCTTCAGCATCGCTACGGTTTGCTTGACCAAAGTGTGGGTTGCTGCAGGAGCCTTGTTGTATCTTGTGTATGCTGCACTCTGTAGCCTCTGCACAGGCATCGTCAGCCATGTCCTCAGTGGGCCTTGTCCCTGAGGAGCCAACACTGCAGCCTCTGTGGATCCTAAAAGATTTCAGGGGTCTGAGAACAGCTCAGAATGTAGGAGCTGTGCACGCTCCCCGGGAATTGTGCACACACCTACAGGATGAGTTTGGTCGGAAACCAAGAGCACATTCAGTGAGTGGAAGCCCTTACGGTTTATATAGTTTACAGCTTGATGCCCCGGAGTTCTGAGTGCCACATGACGGTATAATGACCTCCCCAATGTCGAACAATGGGAAACACGGCCCGCCACTGATGAGGGGAGGAAATGATTGCGTCCTGAATTTACTCCAGTGGGAAATGCGTCTAAGACCTTCTCATAATATTTTCCGCCTGCACCACCAAACCAGTCCACCGCAAACTGGAACAGAAAATCCCGACCTATGAATGGATTTAAAACAAGGATAAGAATCTTAAAATTGAGTGCCATTGAACCAGGAGCCAGTGTAGGCAGCAGCCCGGGGAGACGGGTGAATCAAACTTGGAGATCAAAGTCAAAACAAAGGAGACCACTTGATTGGCACCCCATTCACCATCTTCACGTTCTCTGCACGTTCACGTTCGCTCTCTCTGCCAGTGTCACACTCCTGCTGCAGTGTCCACCAGCTAAAAGATGTTCTGCAACAATTCACCAAAGCATCTTCAAAAGTACCTACAAAACTTGCAACCTCCACCATTTACAAGGACATGGGAACACCGCCACCTCCAAATTCCCCTCCAAGTTACGCACCATCCTGACTTTGGCCTCATAGCGGCACGATGGCATAGTGGTTAGCACTGCTGCCTCACAGTGCTGGGGAACCCAGTTCAATTCTGGCCTTGATTAACTGTCTGTGTAGAGTTTGCACGTTTTCCCCACATCTGCATGGGTTTCCTCCGGCTGCTCTAGTTTCTTCCACAATCCAGGGAGGTGCAGATTAGGTGGATTGGCCATGATAAATTGCCCCTGAGTGTCCAAAGGTGTATAGGTTAGGGGGATTAGTGGGGTAAATGTGTGGGGTCATGGGGGGTAAGTTAGATGATTTGTTGGAGAGTCAGTGCAGACTCGATGGGCTGAATGTCTCCATCTGTAATGTAGGAATTATATGGATACAGACATTTTGATTGAATCGTCATATATATCTAAATTGTTTCAGATGTTTCAGATCAATGGCCTTTCATCAGAACTTTTGAAGAAAGGTCATGTCAACTTGAAACATTAACTGTGTTTCTCTCCATGGATGCTCCCTGATCTGCTGAGTATTAAAGCATTTTTTTAATTCATAGTTCACAAGGAGGAGGTTAGTCTCTGTTCTGCCTATTTATCATCATTGTTATCATCTTTCTCCCCTTGCTCTGGTAGGTATACAGGAATCAATGATACAAAGTAAAACTGAGCATTATCTCCTTGGGATTAAAGTAACAATGAAGGAGGTGGAAGCTTTTGCTATGTGGTGCTTCACAGCGATGCCACAGTGACAGACGGTGACCAGTCATTAATCTGGCCCGGCATTATGACCCCAACTCACCAGCTCTCATGATAAGAGCAGAATGCCAGTAAGCAGACCATGCGCTTCCTCCTCCTAGGGCATGAACATAGAACATAGAACATTACAGCGCAGAACAGGCCCTTCGGCCCACGATGTTGCACCGACCAGTTAAAAAAAAACTGTGACCCTCCAACCTAAACCAATTTCTTTTCGTCCATGAACCTATCTACGGATCTCTTAAACGCCCCCAAACTAGGCGCATTTACTACTGATGCTGGCAGGGCATTCCAATCCCTCACCACCCTCTGGGTAAAGAACCTACCCCTGACATCGGTTCTATAACTACCCCCCCTCAATTTAAAGCCATGCCCCCTCGTGCTGGATTTCTCCATCAGAGGAAAAAGGCTATCACTATCCACCCTATCTAAACCTCTAATCATCTTATATGTTTCAATAAGATCCCCTCTTAGCCGCCGCCTTTCCAGCGAAAACAATCCCAAATCCCTCAGCCTCTCCTCATAGGATCTCCCCTCCATACCAGGCAACATCCTGGTAAACCTCCTCTGCACCCTCTCCAAAGCCTCCACATCCTTCCTGTAATGTGGGGACCAGAACTGCACACAGTACTCCAAGTGCGGCCGCACCAGAGTTGTGTACAGTTGCAACATAACGCTACGACTCCTAAATTCAATCCCCCTACCAATAAACGCCAAGACACCATATGCCCCCTACCATATGCCCCCTACCAATAAACGCCAAGACACCATATGAGGTGTTTTAGATCAGGGTTGCCCTCTAAAAGTGGCCTACCCCTTGTGGGCATTGTGATCATTTTCTCCGCTAGCAAGATAGAGTAAATTAGATAATGGCTAACAGTTGAGAAACCTGTGTCAAATGCTGAGAGGGAGCTGATATAAGAGTTATGTAAACTAAACCAATTTGATTCAGTAGAGGAAGAGGTTTTGGGATGTACATCGCAAGTAACTGCCAGTAGGTTCGATAGGTAGCCATACTTTAAGATCCTGAGTTTGTGTACCCCGTTGCCCCAACCATAATGTATTATGAAGGGTTAGTTGCACAGTTATTAATTTTAGAAGTTAAATAATATATTGGTGTCCAGCATGTCCAGGGAAGAAAAATGATAGTGACCAGATTGTTACCTAGTCTGTTAGGTCATTGAACTTATTATGGTGATGGTTTACAGTCTTGGGGGTGAGACAGATGCCATCACTGCATTTCCCTCCATAGTGGCAGACACTCTGCTGTGGACTCTGTCCTTTCTCGACTTTCTTGATTGAAGAAGAGTCTAAGGCCAGATCGTGTGAAATTGTGGCATCTTTCCTGAATCTGTGCCCTCTTTAGCCACCTCAGTCAGGTTGCATGCTGGAATACAACTCAAAAGAGACTATTCAATGAACAAAGTTTGCTGTACGTGTTTATATATTCTTACACATGTGCCTACGTGCCAGTACTCATGTATTCTGATTACCACATGACTATATGACAAACAAAGGGCTCTTCAAGACTGTGTTAAAATGAATCAAGTCTTTAACCCTTAAACCAATCAGCTATGTGTCACTACTATACTGAGCTTACAATTCCATTTCCCCCGAACCTATTGAGTAACTATTCTCCTCTACACATCAGTCTTTGTTAATTTCTCTCTGTCCTTACGTACCCCAGTAAGAGTTTTAACAACACCAGGTTAAAGTCCAACAGGTTTATTTGGTAGCAAATACCATTTGCTTTCGGAGCGCTGCTCCTTCGTACCCCATACAGCTTCATGTGAATTTTGAGAACATTTCAAATGGGCGTTTCAGATCCTGTTTGTATTTGCACTCTGCTGTTATATGTGCACACATCAAGGACTGGGGAGATAGATACTTCATATGAAAAGAGATTATGCTTCCATTTTCTTCCAGCACACATTGGGTTTAGTAGTTAGTGACAGCAGCTTTCCAGCCTGATTGATTCACAATAGCACACTTCTTGTCCTTCACTTGCACTCTACGGTTAATCATGTGCATGTTGCCCAACTATTTATGCTGCCTGACTCTCTTGGAGTCCATTGAAAAAGATGCATTTTGGGCACTTTTGCTCATCTATTCTGACTGCAAGTTTGACCCAGTTGTAACTGTACTTCCATTTGTCATCCTCTCAAGGCTGATGGTATTTTCCTGTGCCAGAATTGTAGCAATGGCTACTTTGTCCTGCCATTTGACCCCCGGGAGGGTGTGTGTCAAATTGCTGGAATGCAGAATTACAGCAAAATCAAACGTGCTACAGGCTTTATTCGACTGATTTACTTCAGACGACGCAGTGATTGCATATTCATAACATAGACCTGCGTCCTACAAAAAGGTCAACATAAACAGAAACTCTCATAGCAATGTGCCATTATTTGGTGACAGAAAATTCTCAAAGGCTGCCATCTGCTAGAACTCTTTATTGACATGCTGTCTCTACTGAGCTGGTCACTGGAAACCAGTATAATTACTTGTTTGCTTAACAATAGCCGTCGTCGCCTGAGACATACGATGCAATGTGGAAGCTTAACTGATACCAGATGTGTCTTTCATTTATCAGAAAGGGGCCTGGGGCAATAAAGAATAACGCTGCTATAACCTTTACAAACACAGACATTGCATGACTTCTGGGAGCACTGAAGTCAAGATTGTTCTCTGTGGTTATTACTGCAAGAAATCATTAAAGTCGCCCTTGCTGTCTGCCAGAGCAAGGGAATCACCTGCCAGAAGATTGTTCGTCTTCTCCCAGTTCCTGTGACACTTTGCACATTTTGGTCTGACGCGCTTCAGGTAAATTTTGAAAATATCAACAACTAAAGTTTTATTTGACAATGGCTAAGCTTTTGAGCCGCATGCCAACAGAATCTGTGCGTCTTATTCTTGGCAATATTAATTACAGATAACATACTCCAAGAAAGATTTAACTCAGTTAATTATACTTCACTAATGAACATTTTTTTGTCAGAGGAGAAAGTTCTTTGAAGAAACCAAAGTCACATTTATCGGCTTGCCTTTATCTTGGCCAATATTTTGGGGATTATTTTGAAAAAATATTACTGGAACATGCCTTTGAAATGGAAATGCAGCCTTTCTGGGCCTGTTCAGAACCAGAATTTTCACATTCGTCATTATCATCTCAGTGTCTATCCAAACACAAATACCCCGACCCCTTTGCTCTGTCTGGTGGTTAATATCCTTCAGCCGATGCAGACCAATGCAGCTCTCCTAGAATTCCACACAGGTCCGTAACATTGAAGAGATCCTTTTATTGCTGATCCAATCTGTAGCTATGCACAAAGGAAGTGAGTTTTATCTGGTACAAAATCACTTTTAATTACTGCTGTATGTTCTGATCAATCAAAAATGTCCACCTGAGCCCGCTCTAAGATAAGGTAATTAAACAGACTTATCCTGGAGTATATCTTTGAAGAGACATCAAACATACAGGAATTGAAATATTAAAAAAATGGGTGGAAAATGTAACCTTCAATTTCTTTTAGCACATCAAAGACCGTCCTTAGCCCAAGATGTGATAGATGGGTACGCAGTTATAAATAAATTTGATTCAGTTAACAGATTTTCTTTAACTTGTGGGGATTTATTTTCTTTCTGGTAAGCTTTTATGTTCCAACTTAAATAATATTATCATTGGATATGAAGCACTATCATTCTGAACACCCACAGCTAGAAATTCATGTGCCCTATTTCTCAAGCATGACTGTTGCTTACAACCTGCTCATGTTGCAGTCAAGGTGAGTATGATGCAATTTTGGCATATCCACCTTATTCCCTTCATTACGGCATTGCTGGAGGAACTGCCTTGCTGTTCCCATGCTGTACTTCTGATCCCAAAGCTGCCTGTTGCCTCCCTCAGCAGGAGGGCCTGTCAGTGTTGTCTGCCAATCATGTGATCCAGGCAGCCTGCTCCTTTTTAGGCTCACTGTCTATTAGAGAGAGCCCACACACACTAGAAAACACGGCTCAACACTTCATGGATGATTCATTAGGCACAGGAGAGGCTCCCTGGTTTAGTGATGCTGCTCTAGTGGCTTTAGACACCACAGTGGAGTCCAGGAGGGAGACAACTTTCCCTTGGTCAGAAGGAAGCCCTCAAAGCAAGACCTGAGGAGTGATTGGGAACATGTCACCCAGGAGGCAAATGCCTGGAGTCTGCCGTAAATGTGGTAGAAATGCAGGAAAAAAATACAATGACCTCACATGAGTGGTCAAGGTGATCACAGCATATCTCATACCTACAACAACCTGCCACACTGCTCAATGCACCATACCACCATTACTCACCCAGCAGCTCACAGGACTCATATTTAACATCTACATAGTCCACTTCATCCACACACATCTACCAATGTTGCCAGCATCACCCCCATCAGTTCCCGTTTGCACATACTCCAGCTACCCAAACATCACCCAAACATTTTTGCAACACAATTACTGATGGCGCCCTTTGTGCCCTCTCACTGGCAGGAGAAGTTTGTCCTTAATACCAGGAAGAGGTAGAACACAGATTGGGGGACTCCACAAATCCATCGCTGAGCTAGCTGGAGGAGATGGTGTTCTGTATTTGGGGTTGGGGTAATGCTACCCATGGCATCTGGCACAGGCGATGCTCTCCAGGATGACGGTGAGTGACAGCCTTATGCTCCTTTTCAACTCCCTCCTTAGCCGTATCCTGCAATGTAGCATCAAGTGGAAGATAAAGATGGTCTCTCCAAGTAACTCTTGCTTTCCACCTTATCTTCCCAACTCCCAACCTTTCCTCATCCCAATCATTCCCTTCAGCTTTTGTATTTCAGTTCCTGGACAGCCTTTGCAGAGGCAGGAGGAGGAGCTGATGAAGAAGCACAGTCACTTGATCTCACATTAGCAGCCACCAGCTCAATACTAATACGACATGGGCCTTACAGGGTAAGACAGAATCAGAATTAACACATGGTGAGTCACTGGGCATGAGTCAGGCCGGGGACAGGGTAGCTCATGTACCAACTACCCGGAGGACGAGGTCACAGATGAGTTCCGCTGCAGGGGATTCAGATGAGGAAGAACACTGATGATGCTGCACACTGAGACACTGGGTGCCAGAAAACATCAACGTATATTTATATAGTACCTTTAACATAATGAAATGTTCCAAGGTGCTTCACAGAAGCATTACAGAGCAAAGTGTGACACATAAGGGGATATTAGGTCAGATGACCAAACGTTGGTCAAAGAGGTTGGTTTTAAGAAGTGTTTAAAGGAGAAAAGTGAGATGGAGGGACAGTATTCTCGAGTGTGGGGCATCGGCAACTAAAGACATGGTCACCAGTGGTTGCTGTTTCTCTTCACGCGCCTAAGGTGCACAAAGCAGACTTCCAGCTGCTCCCATAGAACATAGAACATTACAGCGCAGTACAGGCCCTTCGGCCCTCGATGTTGCGTCGACCAGTGGTACCAATCAAAAGCCCCTCTAATCTACACTATTCCAATATCATCCATATGTTTATCCAATAACCACTTGAACGCTCTCAACGTTGACGAGTCCACCACTGCTGCAGGCAGGGCATTCCACGCCCTTACTACTCTCTGAGTAAAGAACCTACCTCTAACATCTGTCCTATATCTCTCACCCCTCAATTTAAAGCTATGTCCCCTCGTGCTAGCCAACACCATCCGAGGAAAAAAGCTCTCACTATCCACCCTATCTAATCCTCCATAGCGAGATGTTTCCTGGAACAGGTCTCTATAGTCTGTTGCCAGAGGCTTACAGTTTGAGGGATATCACTCCACATAAAACATGGCTGAGCAGCAGTCTCTCTCGCTCTTACTATCTGCCTTTCGTGTGCTGGAAGAGGGTGTGCAGGGAGTTGATAAGGAGCATAAGACCGGAGCATACCATCGCCCTCAATGTTCTCAGCAATGCTGCATGCAATTAAATTCTGTTCAATCTCTAGATGCTGTGAGTCATCTCCTCCATAGGGTTCAGGAGAGGCTGGGGTCCTTCACTTCTAGAGATTCTGCTCTGCTCTCTTCTATTGTGTGTCACCTTGTCCTGCGAGGGAGAGGGCAGAATGTCAGTGATGGTGTTGCACTGTGTTTGGCTGACTAGCTGGATCTATACAAGAGCACCAAGAGGTTGTGGTGAGGCTGGCAGTATTGGTGGTGTATGAAGAGAAGGTGGAGTATCTGGATGTTAGGCATGAGTTCTGAGTGATGTGGAGATGCCAGCGTTGGACTGGGGTAAGCACAGTAAGGAGTCTCACAACACCAGGTTAAAGTCCAACAGGTTTATTTAGTAGCACAGGCCACAAGCTTTCGGAGCACTGCTCCTTCATCAGGTGAGTGGGAGATGTGTTCACAAACAGGGCATATAAAGACACAAACTCAATTTACAAAATAATGGTTGGAATGCGAGTCTTTACAGGTAATCAAGTCTTAAAGGTACAGACAATATGAGTGGAGAGAGGGTTAAGCACAGGTTAAAGAGATGTGTATTGTCTCCAGACAGGACAGTTAGTGAGATTTTGCAAGCCCAGGCAAGCCGTGGGGGTTACAGATTGTGTGACATGAACCCAAGATCCCGGTTGAGGCTGTCCTCATGTGTGTGGAACTTGGCTATCAGTTTCTGCTCAGCGATTCTGCGTTGTCATGTGTCGTGAAGGCCGCCTTGGAGAACGCTTACTCGAAGATCAGAGGCCAAATGCCCGTGACCGCTGAAATGTTCCCCAACAGGAAGAGAACACTCCTGCCTGGTGATTGTCGAGAGGTGTTCATTCATCCGTTGTTGTAGCGTCTGCATGGTCTCCCCAATGTACCATGCCTCGGTACATCGATGAAGGGACAGTGCTCCGAAAGCTTGTGGCTTGTGCTACCAAATAAACCTGTTGGACTTTAACCTGATGTTGTGAGACTTCTTAATGAGTTCTGAGTGTGAGAGAGTGCTGCTGGGTGAGTGAGAGGTTGGGTGCCAACATTGGGCACTCCTCAACCATACTGGCCAAGGCCTTTGTGCAGCAAATCAGCACAAGTAGGAACTTGCAGGGAACATGGATGCAGCTGTGGTGCACCCCAATCAATGACACACTTCATTGAAGACTGCCCCTTATAAGATTCAGTGGAGGGCTCAGAGAGCTCTATTGAGCTCCGACAAAAGCTATTGCCTGGCTTGGTGCATCCTTGAACCTGGGAATCCTCTTTCTAACCTGGTGTTACCATCTCCTTCTTCAAATTGCAGCCACAGGATTACACAGCAGCTTCTTGGGATTCAGTTCAGCTTCACTGTAAAAGGACCAGACTGCCTTTAGGATGAGCATGCTGACAGCATCGTCTGTTCTATGCTGCCCAGCTGCCTGTTGAGCGTTCAGGCCCCACTTAACCCCAAGACTATAAACAGATAAATGAGGAGGCAGTGTCAAATGTGTGAGCTGCCTACCTCCATGGCAACAAGTAGGCAGTAGGCAGATCATAATATCTGTTCCCAAAAAAATGACATGGGTCAATTTTTAGACTTTAGTGTTCGACTGGAGCACTGCACTCTACCTTGTACCAACCAAGTATTTCAAGTCTTATTGTGATCGCTCTGTTGTACTGTAGTGTTACGCTTCACAATGATATGGGTTAGAATTGAGTATGCACTTAGTCCAAATGTACTGCCTACCACGTGGCACACGGTGGCACAGTGGTTAGCACTACTGCCTCACAGTGTCAGGGACCCAGGTTCGATTCCCAGCTTGGGTCACTGTGCGGAATCTGCATGTTCTCCCCGTGTCTGCGTGGGTTTCCTCCGGGTGCTCCGGTCTCCTCCCACAGTCCCAAAGATATGCTGGTTAGGTGCATTGGCCGTGTTAAATTCTCCCTCAGTGTACCTGAACAGGTGCCGGAGTGTGGCGATGAGGGGAATTTTACAATAACTTCGTTGCAGTGTTAATGTAAGCCTACTTGTGACACTAATAAGTAAACTTTAAAAAAACTTTAATTCAGTATAATAAACACAATAACAAACCCCCATTCACATAGCCCCGCCACACAATCTATATTCTCTCGCTGCGGAATTTGGGTGCACTTGCTGTAAGATTCGCTTTGAGATGTCACATAATGTTAGGGATTCTGAACGTGCTTTTGATGCAGGTCACTGCTTCCTCGACTCAACCCAACAAGCCTACGGCACTCTTAAATTATACATAACTATAAAGCAAATGAGCATCAGATTGTCAAAGTATTAGCCTCTATGCTGTTAGGTGATGAAATATTTAGAAAGATTACAATGGGACGCACACTGTACAGTGTAGGTCAGTCTAAATTTATATTCATCACAATGTCACTACACTGGAAACAACCATTGCTTCTCAAGCATGAACACATCACTTCCTTCTGCACCACCAGAAGGCAAACTTAAAAGTTACTTCCTTGGAGCAAGAGGCATTTTTTTGAATTATCTCTCATCCTTTTTGATAATAGTCTTTATAGAATCTTACAATTCAAAATGAGGCATTTCAGTCCATCAGTCAGTTATTAATCAGTGCCGTGCCCTCCTCTTACCCCATAGCCGCACAATTTATTTTGTGCTTGAAGTATCTGAATTTCTTTCTGAAAGTTTGTAGTTTATTTATTAATGTCACAAGTAGGCTTACATTAACATTGCAATGAAGTTACTGTGAAATCCCCTAGTTGCCACACTCCGGCGCCCGTTCGGGTACACTGAGGGAGAATTTAGCATGGCCAATGTGCTTAACCAGCACATCTTTCGGTCTGTGAAAGCAAACTGGAGAGCCTGGAGGAAACCCACGCAGACACGGGGAGAACGTGCAGACTCCGTATAGACAGTGATCCAAGCCGGGAATCGAAACCGGGTCCCTGGCGCTGTGAGGCAGCAGTGCTAACAACTGTGCCACCATGGAAGTTATCATTACCTCTGCTTCCACCACCCTTTCAGGCAAAGCATTCCAGATCATAACACGTTGCATAAAACTAATGGTGCATCCCTGTAGAATAATGTGTGAATGGATACAGTAAAGAGTTAGTGGTGTATCAAGGTGTAACAGTGACCTCAGCAGTCAGTACACTGAATTAATTTTTTTTAAAGTTTAAAATGTATTTATTAGTGTCACAAATAAGCTTACATTAACACTGCAATGAAGTTACTGTGAAATTCCCTGGTGGCAACACTCCGGTGCCTGGTCGGGTACACTGAGGGAGAATTTAACATGAACAATGAACCTAACCAGCATGTCTTTTAGAGTGGGAGGAAACTGAAGCATCTCCCACTCTAAGGGGAGGAAACCCACACAGACACGGGGAGAATGTGCCGTCTCCGCGCAGACAGTGACGCAAGTCAGGAATCGAACTTGGGTCCCTGATGCTGTGAGGCATCTTTGAAGAAAGGTAGAATAGTCCACACACACACACACACACAAGAGAGATGTTCTCACCAAAGTTTATGGAAGGTTTCCAAAGTATAAATAAATCATAGAATCCTACAGTGCAGAAGGAGGTCATTCAGCCCATTGAGCCTGCACCGACCACAATCCCACTCAGGCCCTATCTCCATAACCCCATGCATTTACCCCAGCTAGTTTCCCTGATACTAAGGGGCAATTTAGCATGGCCAATCCACCTAACCCACACATCTTTGGACTGTGGGAGGAAGCCAGAGCAGACATGAGGTTAATGTGCAAACTCCACACCGACAGTGACCCAAGCTGGGAATTGAACCTGGGTCTCTTGCACTGTGAGGCAGCAGTGCTAACCACTGTGCCACCGTGCCACCCTAGTAGTTTGGAAAGCTGAGTCCAATCTAAATGATGATTCAGTAGAGGGAAACCTTCATAAAACTGTTTAGGCCATATGTTACCCTATTTCAAGTGGGTATCAAACTACAAATCACTCTCGTGTTCTATGGTTACCGGCCATCCTGCTAGTAGAAGCAGTTTCTTCTTGTTTACGAAATCAAAATAATTCATAATAATTCATTTCCCTTTAACCTGTTCTATTCTAATTACAGTTCCTTCAGACTCTCCATATAACTGAAGTTCCTCATCACTGGTTTAGTTCTAGTAAATCTCCACAACAACCACCACAAGGTCTTGACATCCTTCCTAAAGTTTGGTGTCCAGAGTTGGACATTATAAGATCTAATCAGCAATTTATAAAGGTTAAGCCGAATATTGCTATCCATTCAGTTCCACAAAACCTGTAAAGATATTTCAATTCTCCCATCCCGTGCACAGCTGGAATTTGGGGGGGGGGGGGGACCATGTAAAGGTCCATTGAGGTGGGGCAGGAATCTCTGGTTTTCAGGCGAGCGGCTAGAGAATCCCTCCTGTTATGTTTAGGATTAATCATAAGCAAAC
Organism: Mustelus asterias; assembly: GCF_964213995.1. Classification (NCBI taxonomy): domain Eukaryota; kingdom Metazoa; phylum Chordata; class Chondrichthyes; order Carcharhiniformes; family Triakidae; genus Mustelus; species Mustelus asterias. Next base: position 79,750,058 of record NC_135801.1, on the reverse strand, counting down.
CAACTAAAGTAGAGAGCATTGTGCTGAGATCATGTTACTTTTTTTTTCAAAATAGTTGGCAATAAAAATATTATTTGTGGCTGGCAAAAATTACAAGATTTAAAAATTGCTTCTAAATGTGTTTGATTTTGAGCCAATTATATACAAGCTGATACTGAGCTCTCTCACGCCATCAAGTGGTTGTATATTGGAGCAAAAATACAAATAAGATCAAGCTTTAAAAATATTTATACTTTATAAGAGTCATTACACACAAGAAAATTTGGCTGTAAGGTTCAGCTCTTTAGCCCCATTTCTTTGGTAGTCCGAGTCCTATTTTGACTCCATAAAGGTGTCCACACTTCTGGCATTAACCATACCAGTTGCCTTGTTGGTGCACGAGCGCGTACTGGGAGTGTCCACAAGAATTATGCAAAGATGGTAATGTCAATCAGTGTGTAATCACAGAATCGTTACAGAGCAGAAGGGAGCCATTCAGCCCATTGTGTCTGTGCCAGCTCTCCAATCGAGCATCATGGGCAGGATTTTACTCGGGCGAGATCAGAAATTCCTGCCCAGGGCGATTTCCATTGTCATACCTTCGCCCGCGCCGATTCCGTGGCAGGCGAGGTGGTAGAGTTCCGGCCTATGACCTTGTGTCATTGCCCTGCCTTTCCCCGTGCCCCTGCAATTATTTCTATTCAAGTGTCACAGATTCGATGACAGTGCTGCCATTCTGTAGCACTACATTCCAGCTAATACCCTCTCTTCACGTTGGACAGCTGAGTGTACATTGAGCAACAGGACAACCCTACCCCACCCCTCAATCACATTAATTTAGAGAGATCATTAATCACTATGACATTTGTTGCTGATTGATTTCAATGAGCGGTTGCTGCAATTGTAGATGCATTCGGTGGTTTTAAAAGTTACTAAAAGTTGTTAAAAACCACAGTGGATGATGAAGCAAGTGTTGAAGTAGGTTGTCCAAGGATTTTGCACAAAGAGCTTGCTTCCAGGCATGACTGCAACAGTTTGTTTCCTCTTGTCAGCACAGTGAGAGAGAGCGGTGGCTGCTCACAGCAGGACAAGCTACTGACAGAGGCCCAAAGAGGTGGAGGGAGAAGGGCCCTTTCCAGGAGGACAGTGTGTGGTGGACTTCAGTTGTGCCTTTGTCCTATATGGACCACCGTTGTGTGTTTGTCATGCCTGGACACATCCCCTGCCGGTTCGGTTCCTCCCCTTGTCACCTAGTATAAAGGTGGCTGTCTCCTCCCCCTTGTTCAGTCCAGGACGGTTATCTGTTGGGATGTGCTCCTGATTCTGTTATGAATAAAAGCCTACAGTTGTATTGGCACACAGGTAGTGTTTCACCTGATTGATAGCGCATCAATTTTATTCATAACATTTGACCAACATGGAGCAGTTTCTAAAACCCGACAAGTTAACATTAGACCCTCAAGAGGTCGGAGCCTCTGATAAATTTGACCATTGGCTGGACTGCTTCGAAGCATTCGTCGACGTCGCTACGGCCATCGACACCGACGACGTTAAGCTCCACGTGCTCTGCGCCCGGGTATGTGAAGCCGTCTACGGTATCTTCTGGGACGCTGCTACATACGCGGACGCTATAGAACTCCTAAAAGGGCAGTTTCGAAAGAGCCCTAACGTGGTCTACGCCAGACATCTCCTAACTACCCGCAAGCAGCAGCCAGGAGAATCGTGCGCCCAATTTCTGCGCGCCCTGTGGGTCCTAGCTCGAGCTTGTGACTGTAGGCTGTTTCAGCAGCTCAGAACAAGGAGGACCTGATCCGCGACGCCTACGTTGCGGGCGTTGAGTCTACTTACATTCGGCAGCGTCTGCTTGAACAAGATGGCCTGGATCTCCGGAAAACGGCCACGATGGCTGACACGCTAGAAGCGGCCTCTCACAACCTCGGGTCCTACCCTGCATCCCGTTCCATCGACGGCTCCACTGCGATGGCTGTTCCGGCAGGGCCCAAATGTTACTTTTGTGGCCTATCCAAGCACCCTCGGCGTCGCTGCCCGGCGAAGGATGCGATCTGCTCCGGATGCGGTAAGCTAGGCCACTTCGTTAAAGTCTGCCGGGCGAAGCCGATTCCGAAGCCTCGTGGCGCCACGTGTGCTCCGCGGGCGCAGCCATCTTTAATGCGGGCGGCGGCTGCGTGCAAATCGCCATCTTTAATGCGGTCACCGGAAGTGCGGGAGTCGCCATCTTTGATGCGGTCACCGGATGCGTGGGAATCGCCATCTTTGAGGCTGTCATCAAGACGCGCCGAGCAGGAAGCTTTATCCGTGACGTCATCAGACGTGGACGAAGATGGATTCTTCCTGGATTCGACGGTGGCATCGATTTGCCTGGACCAGTCGCAGCCTCATCAACTCTCCAAGTCAATAATGGAGATCAAGGTAAATGACCATGCAGAAAACTGCCTGTTCGACTGTGGGAGCACAGCACGTTTTATACACCCTCGCACAGTGCGTCAATATGCCCTTCCCGTGCGACCCTGGAACCAGACCATCTCCATGGCTTCGAATTCCCACTCAGTGGAGGTCCTCGGGTGCTGCTTGGTGACGCTGACGGTACAGGGCACAGTCTACGAGCGTTTTCGGCTCCTCGTGCTGCCGCGACTCTGCGCAGCTGTACTGCTGGGGTTAGATTTCCTCAGCCATCATAGGAGCGTCACCCTGCAGTATGATGGCCCTTATCCCCCACTCTCCGTCTGCCAGGCGCCGTCACGGCAGCGTCCCCTCTCGACCCTCAAGATTACCCCTCCCCCTTTATTCGATAATCTCACCCCGGATTGCAGGCCTATAGCCACCAAAAGTAGGCGCTATAGTGCAGAAGACCGGGCCTTCATTCGGTCCGAAGTACTACGTTTGCTCCAGGAAGGGATTATCCAGGCCAGCACCAGCCCCTGGAGGGCGCAGGTGGTCGTAGTTAAATCGGGGGAGAAACACCGCATGGTGATTGACTACAGCCAGACCATAAACAGGTATACCCAACTAGATGCGTACCCTCTTCCCCGCATCGCGGACATAGTCAACTGCATCGCGCACTATAGGGTTTTCTCTACGATCGATTTAAAATCGACTTACCACCAGCTCCCTATCCGCTCGGAGGATCGCCAATATACTGCCTTTGAGGCGGACGGTCGCCTCTACCAGTTCCTCCGAGTCCCCTTTGGTGTCACCAATGGGGTCTCAGTCTTCCAGCGGGCCATGGATCAAATGGTGGACCAGCACGGGCTACGGGCCACTTTCCCGTATCTGGATAACGTCACCATCTGCGGCCATGACCTGCAGGATCATTATGCCAAGCTACAAAAATTCCTCCGTACGGCCACTCTCCTGAATCTGACATATAATGAGGCGAAGTGTGTCTTTCGGACACGCCGCCTCGCCTTCCTTGGGTACGTGATAGAAAATGGTGTCCTTGGCCCCGACCCAGCCCGTATGCATCCCCTTATGCAGCTTCCCCTCCCTACTACTCTCAAAGCACTGAGGAGATGCCCAGTGGGTTCTCCGTTACGCGGATAAAGCCCGTCCGCTCCTAAAATCAACCTCTTTTCCCCTGGCGGAGGAGGCCCGTCGGGTCTTCGACGACATCAAAGCGGACATCGCGAAGGCCGTGATGCACGCTGTGGACGAATCCATCCCATTCCAAGTGGAAAGTGATGCATCTGACTTTGTCCTAGCCGCCACCCTTAACCAAAGGGGCTGTCCGGTGGCCTTCTTTTCCCGGACCCTACAAGGCCCTGAGCTTCGACACTCCTCGGTTGAGAAGGAGGCCCAGGCCATCGTGGAAGCCGTCCAGCACTGGCGCCATTATCTTGCGGGCCAACGGTTCACCTTAATTACGGACCAGCGGTCCGTTGCCTTCCTGTTTAACACCAGGCAAAAGGGCAAGATTAAGAATGACAAGATCTTGCAGTGGAGGATTGAGCTCTCCACCTACAGATATGACATCATGTACCGGCCTGGGAAGCTCAATGAGCCCCCAGACGCCCTGTCCCATGGAACATGTGCCAGCGCCCAACTGGACCAGCTACAGTCCCTCCATAACGATCTCTGTCACCAGGGTGTCACCAGATTTTTCCACTTTGTCAAAGCCCGTAACCTGCCCTACTCCCTCGAGGAAGTCCGGACGATTACCAGGCAATGCAGGGTCTGCGCAGAGTGCAAACCGCAGTTCTACCGGCCAGGTAGGGCGCACCTTATAAAGGCCACTCACGCGTTTGAGCGCCTTAGCATTGATTTTAAAGGCCCCCTCCCCTCCACTAACCGCAATGTTTATTTCCTGAATGTCATTGATGAATATTCGCGTTTCCCTTTTGCCTTCCCCTGCCCGGACATGACCTCGGCCACGGTGATTCGGACCCTGAACACGCTCTTCACCCTGTTCGGCTGTCCGTCCTATATTCATAGCGACCATGGGTCCTCTTTCATGAGCGACAAGCTGAGGCAGTACCTGCTCGCCAAAGGCATTGCCTCCAGCCGCACCACTAGCTATAACCCCAGGGGTAATGGTCAAGTAGAGCGGGAGAACGCAACCGTCTGGAAGGCTGTTCTATTAGCGCTACGGTCTAGGGGCCTTCCAGTCAGCCGTTGGCAAGACGTCCTCCCGGACGCATTACATTCAATTAGGTCACTCTTGTGCACAGCGACCAATACGACCCCTCACGAGCAGATGGTCTCGTTTCCCAGAAAGTCCTCCTCGGGTACTTCGCTCCTGGATTGGCTGATGTCCCCGGGGCCCGTTCTGCTTCGGAAGCATGTCCGGACCCATAAGGCAGATCCCTTGGTCGAGGAGGTCCAATTGCTCCACGCTAATCCTCAATATGCTTATGGAGCGTACCCCGATGGGCGGGAGGACACGGTCTCTGTCCGTGACTTGGCACCCGCGGGTGCCCCTGAGGCCACCACGCCCTTCCGCCCCACTGTCCCTGGTGTTGTCGACTCAGAGACCGCTACGCCCCTCCCCCCTTCAGTCCCTGTCCCCAATGTAGTGCGCCCAGAGCCCGTTGCGGCCCCCCACCCCCTAGCTCCGGTTCCCACTGTTCTCCATACGCCACCAGGGCCACTGCTCACTCCTCTCGCCCCTGTGTACAGCTCGCTTGAGTCGCCGGAGCCGTCGCCGGGCAGTACCCGATGACTGGATGGGACAACGGATCGGTCCGCTTCACACCACCTGGCGCCTTCTCTCGACGCTCACTGTACGGAGCCTGGGCCGACATCGCTCCCTGCTCGGACGACTCTGCGACCTGCACTACGACGATCGCGATGGCAGATCAAGCCACCGGTTCGTCTGGACTTGTAATATTGTTTCCGCTTCACCCCCGTGTTGTTTTTTTTAAAGGAGGGGTGAATGTGGTGGACTTCAGTTGTGCCTTTGTCCTATATGGACCACCGTTGTGTGTTTGTCATGCCTGGACACATCCCCTGCCGGTTCAGTTCCTCCCCTCGTCACCTAGTATAAAGGTGGCTGTCTCCTCCCCCTTGTTCAGTCCAGGTTGGTTATCTGTTGGGATGTGCTCCTGATTCTGTTATGAATAAAAGCCTACAGTTGTATTGGCACACAAGTAGTCTTTTGCCTGATTGATAGCGCATCACAGTGAGTTCATGGAGCAATCCTTCTACCCGAATTTCAATGAGGAACAGCCTGTCAGATGTCTCCGCATCACCGTGAATGTTTTCGCCAAAATCTGCCAGCTGCTGCCCCTCAGAGTAGGGGACGGACACAATTGCCAGAGGCTGTGGAGATTAAGATAACCCTGAATCTTAATGCTTCTGGATCCTTCCAGGCTGGAACTGCAAGATCCCACCCAGTATCTGACCCGAGTGTGACAGTGAATTGTGGAAGTTAGGTTACAAACAGTTGTGAAAGTTAAGGTTCCATAATTATCAAAAAACTCTGCCAAGTAATAGAAAATGCTTATTAACATACGAGGCCTTCAGTGAAGCCAGTGCTTGCATATTCAGGATAAACGGCTAATCTTCACCTTGTGGAAGTCCTATAAACATTCCGTTCCCAGCCTTCACCAGAGGATGGAAAATAAAATATTTCCATAACAAAACACCAAGGAGCAAGATACGGGGACATGTTATGCTAATGAAGGAGACAGTTTTCTATTGGATGAGAAAGGGCAAAAGGCTATGCTATGATTGGTGGATATGTATGTAAATGAAGGATTAAAAAGTTGCTCATTTCTCATTTGCTGTAATTAACTATAACTATTGCATTTTCTGTATGAATCAGCAGGACGCCCGGCAATACTTGGCGCATTAAAGCTTAGAAATTGAGTACTCTGGGTTTAGGTGTTGTTTGTACCCAAAGCCGACGACAGAATGTCGGTGTTTCTTTTTCATCACCGTCTTTCTATTCTTCCGTCTCTCACTCTTCAGCCATTGCCTGTCCAGATTGCAGTTCAAGGTGTCTGAAAGGAGAAAGGTTCAAGGATAGGATGATGGTTCGGGGCAGGGGAATATAAGGGGGGCAGTCTTACACAATTTGTAAATCAGAAGAGATTGTCGGGTGAAGGGGAGACGCAATGTGAGAAGTTGGATCAGGTTTGGGGATACCATCATCTTTATGGATTCAGCTCACCATTGGCCAGAGCCTCAAAGATGGCTGCTCCAACGATAGCAAGCAACGTTTCCTCCATGTGGTGAGACCATGCAGCCATACCTGACCACAGACAATTAAATGCCGCACCTTATCCTGCAAGACTGGGGGCGAAGTGTGTCACTGCAATGTTATGGGTGATGTGGCTATCAAGGTTAAATAGCCAGCAGTATGTGTGCAAGCTGTGAGATCTGGATGTGAGGCGAAAGGCAGAATTTTTCAGTTCCTCCTTGTGGCAGGTTTAATGTCGGGTGAGAAGGCTGGGAGCACAATGCGGCAGGAATTAGAAATTGGTTTCCTACTGACGTAAAATGAGATTGAGAATGTGCACTCGTACCCATTGTGGCGAGTCACCATTCCCACCAGAATTCAGCATCAAACTGTTTTGCATCCCGTTCATGTGATGCAGATGAAGGTCCAGCCAGAACACCCCTCCCCCCCACCCCTCATGGAAAGGGTGAGGTGGTATGTAGCAGGAGGGTTGGAAGGGCTGTGCTGGAACGTGGGTGGGGGGGATGATTGTGTAGGTGTGAACTGGCATGGGGGGGCATGTGCATGTTGGGCACGGGGGGGGAAAGGGGTTCAGAGGAGTGCGGTCTGTGATATCAACTGCTGAGTCCTGGGGGCATTCAGTGGGAATTGGTAATCGGAAGGGATGGTGAGAGTTAAAGAGGACAGTGGGAACTGGTAGGTTGGGGGGGTGAGGATTCAGCAATGGCAGATGAAGTGGTCTGAGGGTTGTTGGAACAGATATAAGAAGCAGATTCTGAGGGTTGTCAGAATGAGTCAGACGGGGGTGGGGGGTGGGGGGGGGGGGTGTGGGAGGAAGATGGAACTTGGACATTCAGCTCCATGGGGCAGAGGGTGATGTGGTGGGTTGAAGGGTAACTGTGGCTAGGGTTACATGTTACAACTGGGAATCAGGCAGGAGATCAATAGTTACAGGGCAAAGAGTACATTTATTTGACTACATGTTTAGTTTATTTTTATTTGTGTCACAAGTAGGCTTACAATAACACTGCAATGAAGTTACTGTGAAAATCCCCTAGTCGCCACACTTCGGCGCCTGTTCGGGTACACCGGAGAATTTAGCATGGTCAACGCACATAACCAGCATGTCTTTTGTAGTGTGGGAGGAAACGGGAGCACCCAGAGGAAACCCACGCAGACACGGGGAGAACGCGCAAACTCCGCACAGATAGTGACCCAAGCCGGGAATCGAACACAGGTCCCTGGCGCTGTGAGGCGGCAGCGCCAACCACCATGCCACTGTGGCGTGTGGAATGTAACAACAACCATGGCGGCCCACAGCTATGCAGAGTCTCATGGTGAAGATCTCCAGATGCTGCATGGGAGTTGGATCACTGGGGGAGTGGGTGGAAATGCAGATCAGCTCAACTGGACAACTGAAGAGAAATCCAGAATGTAGCACTGATGAGGCTCAGGCATTGGGTTAGATGAGCGTGAAGGGCAGGGACGGTCTTCTTCCTCCATGCTGACAGATCGGCACATGAACAGTGACCCGTGTCTGCCGGCCTCCTGATTGCTGACCAGCTCGATTGTTGGCCAGACCTGTGATCCCTGCGTCGCCAGCCCTCTGCCCACTCAGGGCCCGATTGCTGGCTTCCCAAGTATGCCCAGGCCCAACTTCGACCCCCCGCAGCCCCAATCTCCCACACCCACCCCGATCCCTCCCCTCACAGCACTGACCCCCCCTCCCCCCCCCCCCCCACCAAGCAGGCTGCCCCCCCACCCCAATGCCCAGCCCCAATCACTGGCCTCCCTCCCTGTGCTCGATCCCAAAATGCAGAGTGGCAGCGGGACCCCCCCTCCCCACCGATCACCTCTATTAGGCCCCACTCTTCTGTCCCACCCACTATTTGGCCCTGCCCCCTTGACATTGCCCCATGCCTGATGGGCAGTGCAAATGTGCCCCTCTGGGCATTGACACCTTGTCCCTTGGGTGGTGTCAGGGGGCCCAAGCAGGCACTGCCAAGGTGCCAATGCCCAGGAGACACCACTCGCTGCCCGACCCCTGGAGGGCCCTGATTGCCTCCCCCCCCCCTTCACTCCAGCGGGGTCAGGTCACTAGCTTTCCAAAAGTGGGGAGGTATAGTAAACTCCGCTTGAGTCAACCACTCTGGTGGGAGGGGGAGAGATGCTAGCTGGCCTGGAGACTTCAGTCCCAGGCCCGCTAATTGTATTTAAAATATATGGAGGTGCTCGTTTAAATAATTTATACACCTCCCCACTAATTTCCAGCGTGGAGCTGACACTGCCGGAAATTCGGTGCTGGGAGTCACTATTGGAGCGTGACGCCAGGTCCCGTGGATCGGGCGCCGCTGGAATCTCCCAGCCAGCTGCGCTAAAAAATCAGCACAGTGGGATGGGAGAATCGCCCCTCCCGGTACCTGGTGATGGCAAAGGCCAAAGTGGCCGAGTGAGAGAAAGGGTTGGGGGTGCGAGAGGGTTCAGTGGGAGACTGCGGGTGGTTCACTTCCCCTGGCTGAGCGAAGAAGATCATTCACCTTCTTCGACACTGCTGCCCCATCCCCTTCTGGAATGCAGTTGCACTGACCAGGACTGCCATTGCATCCCAGGCGGGGTGGTGACCCTGCTGGATGGCTGTCTCCTGAAGCTGGGGGTAGAGGGTGTCCCACCTCTGCTCCACTCTACCCAGCAGCCTGGTGAGCGCTCCCTCTGAAAGGTGCGGTGCTGCTGCCTTCTTGTGGGTGGAGATAAGGAATAGTAGGGGGAAAAAGACACTGGTAGGCGTGGTCTATAGGCCCTCAAATAATAACTTAGAGGTGGGGAGGGCTATAAACAAGCAAATAATGGATGCGTGCAAAAACGGAACGGCAATAATCATGGGGGATTTTAACCTGCATATTGATTGGTCGACTCAAATAGGACGTGGAGGGCTTGAGGAAGACTTCTTAGAATGCTGTTGGGACAGTTTAATTGAACAGTATGTTACAGAACCTACAAGAGAGCAAGTTACTCTTTAACATCATCTTACAAGAGAGCAAGTTATCTTAGATCTGGTACTGTGTTTTGTGAGAGGGAGGTCCTGCCTCACTAACCTGGTGGAGTTTTTTGAAGAAGTAACTAGAATGGTTGACAAGGGAAGGGCCGTGGATGTCGTCTATATGGACTTTAGTAAAGCGTTTGACAAAGTACCTCATGGTAGGTTGGTGCAAAAGGTTGGATCTCATGGGATAAAGGGGGAGGTGGCTAGATGGGTGGAGAACTGGCTTGGTCACAGAAGACAGAGGGTGGTAGTGGAAGGGTCTTTTTCCGGCTGGAGGCCTGTGACGAGTGGTGTTCGGCAGGGCTCTGTAATGGGACCTCTGCTGTTTGTGATTTATATAAACGATCTGGAAGAAGGTGTAACTGGGGTGATCAGTAAGTTTGCGGACGACACAAAATTGGCAGGACTTGCAGATAGTGAGGAGCATTGTCAGAGGCTACAGAAGGATATAGATAGGCTGGAAATTTGGGCAAAGAAATGGCAGACGGAGTTCAATCCTGATAAATGCGAAGTGATGCATTTTGGTAGAACTAATGTAGGGAGGAGCTATACGATAAATGGCAGAACCATAAAGGGTGTAGATACGCAGAGGGACCTGGGTCTGCAAGTCCACAGATCCTTGAAGGTGACGTCACAGGTGGAGAAGGTGGTGAAGAAGGCATATGGCATGCTTGCCTTTATAGGACGGGGCATAGAGTATAAAAGTTGGGGTCTGATGTTGCAGATGTATAGAATGTTGGTTCGGCCGCATTTGGAATACTGCGTCCAGTTCTGGTCGCCACACTACCAGAAGGACGTGGAGGCTTTGGAGAGAGTACAGAGGAGGTTTACTAGGATGTTGCCTGGTATGGAGGGGCTTAGTTATGAGGAGAGATTGGGTAAACTGGGGTTGTTCTCCCTGGAAAGACGGAGGATGAGGGGAGACTTAATAGAGGTGTATAAAATTATGAAAGGCATAGATAGGGTGTACGCTGGGAAGCTCTTTAACATCATTTTACACATCTCTTTAACCTGTGCTTAATGCTCCCTCCACCCACATTGCCTGTATCTTTAAGATCTGGTTGGTTGTAGGGATTCACATTCTAATCAGTATTCTGTAACTTGATTTTGTGTCTCTGTATGCCCTGTTTGAGAGCACATTTGTGGTGACGTTCACGAGGGGTCATAGGTTCAAGGTGAAGGGGGGAGGTTTAACACAGATATCAGAAGGACATATTTTACACAGAGGGTGGTGGTGGCCTGGAATGCGCTGCCAGGCAAGGTGGTGGAGGCAGACACACTGGGGACGTTTAAGACTTATCTAGATAGCCTCATGAACAGAGTGGGAATGGAGGGATACAAAAGAATGGTCTAGTTTGGACCAGGGAGCGGCACGGGCTTGGAGGGCCGAAGGGCCTGTTCCTGTGCTGTATTGTTCTTTGTTCTTTGTTCTTTGTCTAATGGAGATGCCGGCGTTGGACTAGGGTGAACACAGTAAGAGTTTTAACAACACCAGGTTAAAGTCCAACAGGTTTATTTGGTAGCAAATACCATTACCTTTCGGAGCGCTGCTCCTTCATCAGATGGAGTGGAAAAGTTCTCTCAAACATGGTGAGCAATCACTGAAACAACTATATGATGACATCAACAAGTTCCATCCCATCATCAGACTCACCATGGACTACTTTCCGGAATCGGTTGCATTCTTGGACACACGCATCTCCATTAAGGACGGTCACCTCAGCACCTCACTGTACCGCAAGCCCACGGATAACCTCACGATGCTCCACTTCTCCAGCTTCCACCCTAAACACGTTGAAGAAGCCATCCCCTACGGACAAGCCCTCCGAATACACAGGATCTGCTCGGATGAGGAGGATCGCAGCAGACACCTCCAGACACTGAAAGATGCCCTCATAAGAACAGGATATGGCGCTCGACTCATCGATCAACAGTTCCGACGCGCCACAGCGAAAAACCGCACCGACCTCCTCAGAAGACAAACACGGGACACGGTGGACAGAGTACCCTTCATCGTCCAGTACTTCCCCGGAGCAGAGAAGCTACGGCATCTCCTCCGGAGCCTTCAACATGTCATTGATGAAGACAAACATCTCGCCAAGGCCATCCCCACACCGCCACTTCTTGCCCTCAAACAACCGCACAACCTCAAACAGACCATTGTCCGCAGCAAACTACCCAGCCTTCAGGAGAACAGTGACCACGACACCACACAACCCTGCCACAGCAACCTCTGCAAGACGTGCCGGATCATCGACACGGATGCCATCATCTCACGTGAGAACACCATCTACCAGGTACACAGTACCTACTCTTGCAACTCGGCCAACGTTGTCTACTTGATACGCTGCAGGAAAGGATGTCCCAAGGCATGGTACATTGGGAAAACCATGCAGATGCTACGACAACGGATGAATGAACACCGCTCGACAATCACCAGGCAAGACTGTTCTCTTCCTGTGGGGGAGCACTTCAGCAGTCACGGGCATTCAGCCTCTGATCTTCAGGTAAGCGTTCTCCAAGGCGGCCTTCACGACACACGACAGCGCAGAGTCGCTGAGCAGAAACTGATAGCCAAGTTCCGCACACATGAGGACGGCCTAAACCGGGATGTTGGATTTATGTCACATTATCAGTAACCCCCACAGCTTGCCTCCTGGACTTGCGGGCTATCCTGTCTGGAGACAATACACATCCCTTTAACCTGTGCTTAATGCTCCCTCCACCCACATTGCCTGTATCTTTAAGATCCGGTTGGTTGTAGGGATTCACATTCTAATCAGTACTCTGTAACTTGATTTTGTGTCTCTGTATGCCCTGTTTGAGAGCACATTTCCACTCCATCTGACAAAGGAGCAGCGCTCCGAAAGCTAATGGTATTTGCTACCAAATAAACCTGTTGGGCTTTAACCTGGTGTTGTTAAAACTCTTACTGTGTAATGAGACAGGTAGAATTAAGGATCTTCTTGTGAGGGATCCTCTTGGGTTGGGTGATCATAATATGGTTGAATTTCTGATACAGATGGAGGGTGAGAAAGTAGGGTCCCAAACCAGTGTCCTCTGCTTGAACAGAGGGGAGTACGATAGGATGAGGGTGGAATTGGCTAATGTAGACTGGGCGAGCAGACTGGTAGGTAGGACAGCTGAGGAACAGTGGAGGATTTTTAAGGAGATTTTTTTAAGTACTCAGCAAAAATATATTCCGGTGATAAAGAAGGACTGTAAGAAAAGGGATAACCAGACGTGGATAACGAAGGAAATAAAGGAGAGTATTAAAATAAAATCAGATGCGTACAGAGTGGCCAAAAATAGTGGAGAATTAGTGGATTGAGAAAGCTTTAAAAAACAACAAAGAACGACTAAGAAAGCGATTAAGAAAGGAAAGATAGATTATGAAACTAAACTAGCTCAAAATATAAAAAATGATAGTAAAAGGTTTTACAAATACATAAAAAGGAATAGAGTGGCGAGAGTGAATGTTGGACCCTTGGAGGACGAGAGGGGGGATTTAATAGTGGAAAACGAGGAAATGGCTGAGACTTTAAATAAGTTCTTTGTGTCGGTCTTCACGGTGGAAGACACAAATAGTTTACCGAACATTAGAGATCGAGAGTTGGTGGGAGGTGAGGTCCTTAATACAATTACTGTTACTAAAGAGGTAGTGCTTGGTAGACTAATGGGACTGAAGGTAGACAAGTCCCCGGGCCCGGATGGAAAGCATCCCAGGGTACTGAAAGAAATGGCTGAGGTAATAGCAGATGCGTTAGTAGTTACTTATCAAAGTTCGCTGGAATCTGGGGTAGTGCCGGCTGATTGGAAAACAGCTACTGTTACGCTGCTGTTTAAAAAAGGAAGTAGACAAAAGGCGGGTAACTACAGGCCGGTTAGCTTAACGTCCGTAGTTGGGAAGATGCTGGAGTCCATCATTAAAGAGGAAATAGCAGAGCACCTGGATAAGAATGGTTCAATCAAGCAGACGCAGCATGGATTCATGAAGGGAACGTCGTGTTTGACGAATTTACTGGATTTTTATGAAGATGTAACCAGTGCGGTTGACAGAGAGGAACCGGTGGATGTGGTGTTTTTAGATTTCCAGAAGGCATTCGATAAGATGCCTCACAAAAGGTTGCTGCAGAAGATTGGGGTACACGGAGTTGGGGGTAAGGTGTTGGCATGGATTGGGGATTGGCTATCTAACAGGAAGCAGAGAGTTGGAATAAATGGGTGCTTTTCTGGTTGGCAGTTGGTGACCAGTGGCGTGCTGCAGGGATCGGTGCTGGGGCCTCAACTGTTTACCATTTACATAGATGATCTGGAGGAGGGGACTGAGTGTAGGGTATCAAAGTTTGCTGATGACACGAAGAAGAGTGGGAAAGTGAATTGCATGGAGGACGCGGAAAGTCTGCAGAGAGATTTGGATAGGCTGAGCAAGTGGGCGAGGATCTGGCAGATGGAATATAACGTTGGCAAATGTGAGGTTATCCACTTTGGAAGAAATAACAGTAAATTGGAATATTATTTAAATGGAGAAAAATTACATCGTACGACTGTGCAGGGGGACCTGGGGGTCCTTGTGCACGAATCGCAAAAACGCAGCCTGCAGGTGCAGCAGGTGATCAAGAAGGCGAATGGAATGTTGGCCTTTATCGCGAGGGGGATAGAATATAAAAGCAGGGAGGTCTTGCTGCATCTGTACAAGGCACTAGTGAGGCCGCAACTGGAGTACTGTGTGCAGTTTTGGTCCCCTTATTTGCAAAAGGATATATTGGCCTTGGAGGGAGTGCAGAGAAGGTTCACCAGGTTGATACCGGAGATGAGGGGTGTAGCTGACAAGGAGCGATTGAACAGATTGGGTCTGTACTCGTTGGAGTTTAGAAGGATGAGGGGTGATCTTATAGAGACATATAAGATAATGAAGGGGCTGGATAGGGTAGAGGTGGAGAGATTCTTTCCACTTAGAAGGGAAACCAGAACTAGAGGGCACAGCCTCAAAATAAGTGGGGGCCGGTTCAAAACAGAGTTGAGGGGGAACTTCTTCTCTCAGAGGGTAGTGAATCTCTGGAATCCTCTGCCCATTGAAGTGGTGGGGGCTACCTCGTTGAATATGTTTAAATCATGGGTAAATAGATTTCTGATCGAAAGGGAATTAAGGGATATGGGGAGCAGGCGGGTAAGTGGAACTGATTCGCTTCAGATCAGCCATGATCTTGTTGAATGGCGGGGCAGGCTCGAGGGGCTAGATGGCCTACTCCTGCTCCTAGTTCTTATGTTCTTATGTTCTTCTTGGTTGTCATCCCCTGTAGTTGTTGTGGAACAAGTGCTTGCTGGGAAGCTGTTTATATAGAGCTCCTAAGTGCTTGCAGCAGTTAAGGCGTTACACAATGGGCAAATTGGAAGGAACATGCTGCTGGAGCGGCGTGAAACCCATGGGCTTAAAAATGATCGCTAATGAGCCACAAGATTCAGCCCAAAAACACGCTGGTACTGTTAACAGGAAACACTCTGGGCGTTATCTTACCAACCATTCATGCCACGCTCCCACTGCAGCAAGGTCGGAGAATTTGGCGCCCAGCCAAATCTGCGTTCACTGCAGCAGGATGGGAAAATCCCACCAGTGTGAACGGTGGTAATATTCGATTTACAAATGTCTAACTCATCTGTGTCATGTTTATTTAGAATTTGGGCTTAATGAACTTGATATTGAAGATTGTATAAAAGAGTTATAGGGAAAGGGATGTGGTGATTGTGGTGACTGTCCCTTTAAGGCAGCACAGCAGAAAGACTGGCTTGAGGGACCAATTGGGATCGAGAGTTGGTAATCAACCCACGGGGTAGAGTCCTCTCTGGGACAGGAGACATCTAGAAGGCATGTCGGGACTGGGACCACCAGTGGGTTGCTCCCGAGCGACCGGGTGAGGCTGTGAGCCATTGTGTATATTTTGTCATGTTAATAAACACCCTTTGTGATCTGACAGAGTCTGAAACATGCAATTATTAGCACTGCTGCTTCACAGCGCCAGGGACCTGGGTTCGATTCTCAGCTTGGGTCACTATCTGTGCGGAGTTTGCACCTTCTCCCCGTGTCTGCGTGGGTTTCCTCTGGATGCTCCGGTTTCCTCCCACAGTCCGAAAGATGTGCTGGTTAGGTGCATTGGCCATGCTAAAATTCTCCCTCAGTTTACCCTAACAGGTGCCGGAGTGTGATTTTCATTGCAGTGTTAATATAAGCCTACTTCTGACACTAATAAACTTAATTATTACAATTTCCCTCCTTAAACTTCTTCACCTCTGCATCGTCCCAGCATCTGGTCTGTGTAACACTGTTAGAATTTTATACGTTTCAATCAGATCACTTATCATCCTTCTAAATTCCAGTGAATATAGGCCTAGTTGAATCAACCTTTCCTCATAAAACAGTCCCGCGTAGCCCGGTATCATCCAAGTGACCCTCCATTACCCTCCCTCTATGGCAAGTATATCACCAAACCTTGTATAACTGCAGTTACACCTCCTTACTTCTGAACTCAAATTCTCTGCATTTGCCTTCCAGGTGCTTGCTGCACCTGCCTCTCCACTTTCATTGACTGGTGCACAAGGACACCTAAATCCCTTTGTGTATATCCACACTTCCCAATATATCACTATTGAAGTAATACTCTTCCTTTCCTGCTTTTCACACAGAGGTGTACAACTTCACATTTTGCCACGTTGTACTACACGTGCCACGTGTTTGCCCATTCACTCAACTTGTCTAAATCACCTTGAAGCCTCCTTGCATCTTCCTCATAGCTCACAATTTTGTGTTTTGTGTCATCAGCAAAATTGGAATTGTTATATTTGGTTCCCTCATCCAGGTCATTTATATATATCATGAACAGTTGGGGTCAAAGCACGAATCCCTGTGGTACACCATTAATCACTGACTGCCACTCAGAAAAGGATCCATTTATTCCCATTCTCTGTTTCCTGTCTGTCAACCAATCCCCAATCAATGTCAATACATTGCCCCTATACCGTGTGCTTTAATTTTGCAACTAATCTCTAAAGTGGGACCTTATCAAAAGCCTGCTGAAACTCCAAATACACCACATCCACTGGTTCCCCCTTATCTATGCTGCTAGTTACCCAAAAAACTCCAGTAGATCTGTTAAGCATGATTTGCCTTTCATAAACTCATGCTGGCTTTGTCCAATCCTGTTAATGCTTCCCAAATGTTTTGTTATCATGGGCTGGATTTTCCAGCCGCACTCGCTCCAAAACTGGAAAATCGTGTCTGAGGTCAACAGATCTGTGCATGGTATGATTCCCATGGCGGGTGGGATGGGAAAATTCCCTTCCATGTCTCTTATTACAGACTCTAGCATCTACTACTGGTGCCAGGCCAACTGGTCTATAATTCTCCCTATTTTCTCACCCTTCCTTTTTAAATAGTGGGGTTACATTTCCACCCTTCAATCTGTAGGAACTGGTCCAGAGTCAGTAGAATTTTGGAAGATGACCACCAATGCGTCCAATATATCAGGGTCCACTTCCTTTAATCCTCTGGGATGTAGATGATCAGGCCCCGCTGATCTGTCAGCCTTTTACCCCATTAATTTCACCAGCACCATTTTCTCACCAATACTGATTTCCTTCAATTCCACCCTCTCTCTGGGCCCTTGGTTCCCTAACATTTCTGGGAGATTATTTGTGCCCTCTTTTGTGAAGACAGAGGGCCCGATTTTACCATTTTGCTGATTCTAAGTGCTGAAACTGGGTGCAATTCAGATCCAACTTGGAAACCTGTTCTCAGGCGCCCCCCTACGCACTCAGCCTGAAAGAAAAGTCGCAAATCTGAATTGCTCTGTGGGTGGGGCTTATCGCGCCCGAAATGCTGCTGCTCCGATCGGAGCCTTCAACTGCACATGCACAGTAAAATAAAAATTTGAAAAAAACTCCCCTGCCACATCGCTCCCAGGCCGCAAAAAGCAGATAAAGCGGCCTGGGAGCAATGGTCCCCACAGACATTGCCCCACCCCCACAACATAACTGTCCCCCTTAGCCACCCAGCCACCCCCACTACCCAGACCGATTGCGACCCCCTGCCCCACTTCCCCCCCACCGATCGACCGCAGAGTGGCAGTGGACCCTCCCATCTCCCCACCAGAGATCTCTCTGGCCCTCCTCTTCCCCCCCCCCCCCCCCCCCCCCCCACCAGAGAGCGATCTGGCCTCCCTCCTCCCACCGCTCCCACCAGAGCTACATCTGATCCGCCTCCTCCCCCGTCCACTAGAGATACATCTGACCTGCCTCCCTCCTCCTCCCCCCCATCAGAGAACGATCTGACCCACCTCCCTCCCCCCAACCACGAACTGAGTCAGAGAGCTGCTGGAAGCTCTGAACTTACCTCTTCAGAAGCTGGAGCGCCCGAAACAGACTTTTGCCGAGCATGTCTGTTTGACGCCGAATCTGGACGGGCGAATGTGATGGGAAAGGGGGAAATGCCACTAAGTTTGGACGTCCAGCTCATTAAGTCAATTTAAATGCCTTGGTGAAGGGGGAATCAGCACAGATGTGGGCATGGATCGTGCTATTCACCTCACGCCCAACTTTACCAAGTTTTCGCGCCCGAAAATGGGCACAATGCACTGGTAAAATCGGGCCCAGAGTCATATGTGTTCAATTTTTTTGCCATTTCTTCATTCCCCATTATAATTTTCCCAGTTCTGACTGTAAGCTTTTACTGGTCTTTTTCTCTTCAATATTTATAGCAGCTTTTACAGTCAGTTTCTATATTTCCTGCAATTTTAATTTCATACTCGATTTTCCTCCTCTGGATCCAATTTTTTGTTCTCTTGCTGAAATGCTCCCAATCCTCAGATTTGCTGCTTTTTCTGGCAATTCTCTTTGTCTCCTTGTTGGATTTAATCTGATTCCTAATTTCTGTTGTAAGCCATGGCTGAGCCACTTTTCCTCTTTCATTTTTGCACCCGACAGGAATGGATAATTGCTGTAATTCATGCACAGGGTCTTTATGTATGAACCATTGCCTATCCATCTTTAGTAAGGTTTGCCAATCTATCCTTGTCAATTTGTGTCTTATACGCTTTATAGTTCCCTTTATTTAGATTCAGGACATAAGAACATAAGAAATAGGAGCAGGAGTAGGCCATCTAGCCCCTCGAGCCTGCCCCGCCATTCAATAAGATCATGGCTGATCTGAAGTGGATCAGTTCCACTTACCCGCCTGATCCCCATAACCCCTAATTCCCTTAATGATCAGGAATCCATCTATCCGTGATTTAAACATATTCAACGAGGTAGCCTCCACCACTTCAGTGGACAGAGAATTCCAGAGATTCACCACCCTCTGAGAGAAGAAGTTCCTCCTCAACTCTGTCCTAAGCTGACCCCCCTTTATTTTGAGGCTGTGCCCTCTAGTTCTAGCTTCCTTTCTAAGTGGAAAGAATCTCTCCACCTCTACACTATCCAGCCCCTTCATTGTCTTATAGGTCTCTATAAGATCCCCCCTCAGCCTTCTAAATTCCAACGAGTACAAACCCAATCTGTTCAGTCTCTCCTCATAATCAACACCCCTCATCTCTGGTATCAACCTGGTGAACCTTCTCTGCACTCCCTCCAAGGCCAATATATCCTTCCGCAAATAAGGGGACCAATACTGCACACAATATTCCAGCTGCGGCCTCACCAATGCCCTAGTTTCAGATTCGGCTACTTCACTCTCCACCTCAATGAAGAATTTGATCATATTATGGTCGCTCATCCACAAGGGATCTCAAGGCACAACACGATTGTTAATTAATTCTTCCTCATTGCATGGTACCTAGTCTAGAATAGTCTGTTGTCTGGTTAGTTCCTCAATGTATTGGTCTAAAACGCCATCATGTAAATAGTCCAGAAACTCCTCCTCCGCTATATCATTGCTAGTTTGGTTTGTCCAATCTATGTGTAAATTAAAGTTACCCATGATTACAGTTGTTACCTTATTCCATGCATCTCTGATTTCGTGTTTAATACCTTTCTTCACCACTGTTTGGTGGACTATAGATAGCCCCCAAGAACATTTTCTGCCCCTTGGTGTTTCTTATTTCCAGCCGTACAGATTCCACATCATGATTTTATAAGCGATTATCCTTCCTCACTACTGCATTGATTTCCTCCTTTATTAACAATGCTACCCCACCTCCTTTCCCTTTTTGTCTGTCATTCCTAAATAATGAATACTCCTGGATGTTCAGTTGCAATTCTTGGTAACCCTGCAGCCATATCTTTGCAACTATATCTTAATTGTTTATATCTATTTATGCTGTTAATTCATCTACCTTAATGTGAATACGCTATGCATTAAGATACAAAGCCTTTAGATGTGTCGTTTTAATCTTGTTAGTCACCTTAGCTTTATTTTGAATTCTGGCCCCATTTGTTTCTCGCTCTTGTTTTTTCTTCCACCCTTGCTTCTTACATTTCTGTCTTTTGTTTCTATCCTTGTTTTTCCTGCATTTGTATCCTTGCTCAGGTTTCCATTCCCCTGCCATTCTAGTTTAAACACTCCCTGACAGCACTGGCAAACACTGCTGTCCCCCCACAAGGATAGTGGTCCCAGTCCTGTCCAAATGCTACCCGTCCTGCTTGTACCGGTCTCACCTTCCCCAGAACTGGTCCCGATGTCCCAGGAATCTGAATCCCTCCCTACAATACCATTTCTCCAACCACACATTCATTTGGTATATCCTGTTATTTTATTAGACGTGCTGGTTAGGTACATTGACCCGAACAGGCGCCGAAGTGTGGCGACTAGGGGAATTTCACAGTAACTTCATTATCGTGTTAATGTGAGCCTTACTTGTGACTAATAAATAAACTTTAAATTTTTACTCTCACAAGCATGTGGCACTGGTAGTAATCCTGAGATTACTACCTTTGAAGTCTTACTTTCTGATTTATGTCGCAACTCCCTATATTCTGCATGTAGGACTTCATCCCTTTTTTTAACCTATGTCGTTGGTACAGATATTTACCATAACCACTGTCTGTTCACCCTCCCCCTTCAGAATGCCCTGCAGCTGCTCCAAGACATCCTTGACCCTGGCACAAGGGAGGCAACACATTATCCTGGAGTCACTTTTGTGGCCGTAGAAGTCTGTTCCCCTTACTTTTGAATCCCCTATCACTATAGTTCCTCCATTCTCCTTTCTCCCTTATTGTGCAGCAGAGCCACTTGTTTCCCACCCAATCTCACCACACAGTGCGTTACACTGAGGTGGGCATGGCCTCCGATGGGAAGCCTTCCCTTGCCCCAATTAATGCCTTTAAGTGACCAAATAATGAGCACTTAAGGGCTGTTTCCAGCCCAGCCTTAATTCTTAGGCTGGCAGGAAGATTGGACTTCCATGGGGGAAGACTGAAATACAACGAAGCTACATCTCAGGTGAGGGGGTGCGAGGGGGTAAGGGAGGGATGAGGGGGGAGGAGGGAGGAAGGAGAGAGGAAGGGAAGGGGGAGGAAAGGAGGGAGGGATGGCAGCCTTCCATTAGAATTCCCCTCCTCTGAAGTTGGACGCACCCCCCCCCCCCCACCCCCCCTCCAAAGGTCTGGTGGTCTCCAGTGCTCCCTCACTCCCAGCCTCTTCTATGAGACTCTGATTGCCCCCACCCCCTTGCAGCTCCCCAAGGCTTAGGATGCCTTGAACATTTCTGGGCATCCAGTTCCTGGATTTGGTTTCCGAAGTCCTCCTCTTCTGTCCACAGCAGCTCTGTTGTTGCCAGGCAATCCTTCCGAGTGAGGGGCGGAAGTCCCACCTACAGCCAATCAGTGCTTATTGGAATGTAAATTGACCTGGGGTTATGTTGGTGGGGGTATGTTCCCTGTTGACTTTTTGGATGGCTGGAAACAAGACCCCACCATACACAGAATTCAGCTCCAAGACCCTCTGTCAAAAAGAAACAAGTTACAGTTAGCAGTTAGAAGGGCTGCCAGGACTGTGAAGCGGATTGGCTCAAGGATAGTGGTCTGAGGTCAGGTGTTCCAGGTCACCTTGTTACATAAGAACATAAGAACTAGGAGCAGGAGTTGGCCATCTGGTCCCTCAAGCCTGCTCCGCCATTCAATAAGATCATGGCTGACCTTTTTGTGGACTCAGCTCCACTTACCCACCCACTCACCATAACCCTTAATTCTTTTACTGTTCAAAAATGTATCTATCCTTGCCTTAAAAACATTCAATGAGGTAGCCTCTACTGCTTCACTGGGCAGGGAATTCCTCAGATTCACAACCCTTTGTGTGAAGAAGTTCCTTCTCAACTCAGCCCTAAATCTGCTCCCCCTTATTCTGAGGTCATGCCCCCTAGTTCTAGTTTCACCTGCCAGTGGAAACAACTTCCCTGCTTCTATCTTATCTATTCCCTTCATAATCTTACATGTTTCTATAAGATCTCCCCTCATTCTTCGAAATTCCAATGAGTATAGTCCCAGTTTACTCATTCTCTCCTCATGAGCCAACCCTCTCAACTCCGGAATCAACCTAGTGAATCTCCTCTGCACCCCCTCCAGTGTCAGTACATCCTTTCTCAAGTAAGGGGACCAAAACTGTACACAGTACTCCAGGTGTGGCCTCATCAGCACCTTATACAGCTGCAACATAACCTCCCTGTTATTAAACTCCATGCCTCCAGCAATGAAGGACAAAATTCCATTTGCCTTCTTAATTACCTTACCTTCTTAATTAGCTAGATACAAATTATATTAACCGTTATAAGGGCCACCAAGTCTGCAAAACTGATTGGCTGAATTTATTTTGGGGCAGCAAGGAATAATTTTCCCATTGGTCAAAAGCTACAAATGTTTGGTTAGGAGTTGTTAGTTGTGTTGATACAGGTGCACATGGTTAGGCTAAATGTGGCAAAAGCACCTGCAAACAGGATAGAAAAATAAGAGTTCATCACTCAACACTTCGCACTTGCCAGGGGGTACCTATTCCAACCTGGTGAATTTACAAAAAAAATTATGGAATATTAAAATCATTCAACATTTATTTTAATCAATAAATTCCCTCTTTAACAAAAATCCCTTGGATTCCAGCAGAGGGCAATAGAGGGCAATTTCCCCCCCCCCTTTGAAGCTTCTTCTATTTAGTTTGAAGTTTTGCTATCCATGTATGTACAGTTTGGTGTCACAGTGCAGCAAATATATTCCAAGGATAAGGAGATGCCAAGATCAATAGTTAATGAACCAAGGAAAAGGTTTCCAAAACATCTTTTAGCCGAATCCCCTTTGGAAGTTCATGTCCCATGAACATCCGGTCTTCTGGAGAATTGATTAATCTTAGTTTGCAGCAACAAAAGGTTGGATTTTATGTATGTGCCACTGCCAGGAGTGTTTTCAGCAGGGGCGGCGGGGGTGAGATGCAAAATAGGGTGGGTACCTTGTCCAGCTGGGCTTTTTAAAAGAAGGGCGAGGAGGAAGGGTGTACATCTATGAGGGGTGAGTCATTTACACATCTGGAGGTATATGCCCTAAAATAGTATGCCCCCCTAATCTCTTATCCAACCACTCTCCAAAACTCCACCCTCACCCCACCCTCCACCCTCAAGATGGCCAAACCCTTCCCACCCAATACCCCTGAAGATACCTCACTCCAGGGTCCACTGGGCCTCCTTGGGGCAGCATCCAATACAGAGCTCTTGGCACTGCCGGCACTGTTGGAATTGCCACCAGTGGGATTGGCCAGTAACTCCCAAGGGCAGAACTTCCTCCCCAGTGAGGTGTGCAAGTACCACTGTCAACCAATTTATCCCATTCACTGCATGTTATAGCCGCTTTTCCATTACATAATGTGTAATATATGTGTCACATATAGTAACAGTTCCAGTATCAGGGTGGGAAAAATTAGACTTGTACATGAAACAGGCAGCAAAGCAGCAGATTCATTGCTCCACATGCTGGCACAGGAACTATTCCAGATTTGGCACTGGCCTCAAATCCATTTAACCAGCAAACAGTGGGCACCAACTGGGTGCCCACAAACTGGGTGTTGGTACCAACAGCAGCAATTTCGACTGAATTTAACGGTGGCAGCAACCCTTAGGTAGTCTCTGTAAGGGAGGAGGTGGCGGGGGAAGTGGGGAGTGAAGCAATGCTGAGAGGGAGCAAGCCTGCTCACGAGCGTCCCTCAAGTAAGTTCGTTATTTTGTGTCGTCTGGAGAAGCACTCCTGCCTTTCCTAAACAAAATACAAAAAGTGATCAAAGGGCCTCATAGAGTGCAGAAAGAGGCCATTCGGCTCATTGAGTCAGCACCACCTCTCCACATCCCATTCAGGCTCTCCCCTTGTAACCCCACCCACCTAACCTGTATTCTTTGGACACTAAGGGGCAATTTAGCATGGCCAAGCCACCTAACCTGCACATTTTTGGACTGTGGAAATGAACGGGGGAAACCTATGCAGACACAGACCATAAGGCCATAAGGTATAGGAGCAGAATTAGACCACTCGGCCCATCGAGTCTGCTCTGCCATTCAATCATGGTTGATATTTTTCTCATCCCCATTCTCCTGCCTTTTCCCCATAACCCCTGATCCCCTTATTAAACAAGAACTTATCTATCTCTGTATTAAATACACTCAATGACCTGGCCTCCACAGCCTTCTGCAGTAAAGAGTTCCACAGATTCATCACACTCAATAAGATCCCCCCTCATCCTTCTAAATTCCAACAAATACAGACCCAGAGTCCTCAACCGTTCCTCATACGACAAGCCCTTCATTCCAGGGATCATTCTTGTGAACCTCCTCTGGAGCTTTTCAAGGCCAGCACAACCTTCCTTCGATACGGAGCCCAAAACTGCTCACAATACTCCAAATGGGGTCTGCCTAGAGCCTTATACAGCCTCAGAAGTACATCCCTGCTCTTGTATTCTAGCCCTCTCGACATGAATGTTAACATTGCATTGGCATTCTTAACTGCTGACTGAACATGCACGTTAACCTTAAGAGAATCTTGAACAATGATTCCAAAGTCCCTTTGTGTTTCTGATTTCCTAAGCATTTTCCCATTCAGAAAATAGTCTATGCCTCCATTCCTCCTTCCAAAATGCACAACCTCACACTTTTCCACATTTGCCACTTCTTTGCCCACTCTCCTAACCTGTCCAAGTCCTTCTGCAGCCCCCTGCTACCTCAATACTACCTGTCCCTCTACATATTTTTGTATCATCTGCAAACTTAGCAACAGTGCCTTCAGCTCCTTCCTCCAAATCGTTGATGTATATTGTGAAAAGTTGTGGTCCCAGCACTGACCCCTGAGCACACCACTGGCTGCCATCCTGAAAAAGACCCCTTTATCCCCCCTCTCTGCCTTCTGCCAGTCAGCCAATCCTCTATCCATGCCAGGATCTTACTCTTAACACCATGGGCACTTAACTTATTTATCAGTCTCCTATGCGACACCTTGTCAAAAGCCTTCTGGAAATCTAAATAAATCACGTCCACTGGTTCTCCTTTATCTAACTTCCTTGTTGCCTCCTCAAAGAACTCTAACAGATTTGTCAGACATGACCTCCCCTTGACAAAGCCGTGCTGACTCAGTCCTACTTTATCATGCACTTCCAAGTACTCTGCGATCTCATCTTTAATAATGGACTCTAAAATCTTGCCAATGACCAAAGTCAGGCTAACTGGCATATAATTTCCCATCTGCTGCCTCCTTCCCTTCTTAAACAGCGGTGTTACATTAATTATTTTCCAGTCCTCTGCTACCCTCCCTGCCATGATGTGGCGATGCCGGCGTTGGACTGGGGTAAGCACAGTAAGAAGTCTCACAAATAAACCTGTTGGACTTTAACCTGGTGTTGTGAGACTTCTTACCCTCCCTGCCTCCAGTGATTCCTGAAAGATCACCACCAATGCCTCCACAATTTCCTTAGCTATCTCTTTTAGAACCCTGGGGTGTAGTCCATCCAGTCCAGGTGATTTGTCCACCTTCAGACCTTTCAGTTTCCCCAGAGCCTTCTCCTTAGTGATGGCCACTACACTGGCCTGTGCCCCCTGACTCTCCTGGAGCTCTGGCATCCCACTGGTGTCTCCCACCGTGAAGACTGATGCAAAGTAACTATTCAGTTCCTCTGCCATTGCTTTGTTTCCCATTATTACTTCTCCAGCCTCATTTTCCGGTGGTCCAATGGCTATTTTTGCCTCTTTCTTTCCTTTTATATATTGAGAACATGGGAGAACATGCAAACTCCACACAGTCACCCAAGGCCAAGATCGAACTCGGGTCCCTGGTGCTGTGAGGCAGCAGTGCTCACCACTGTGCCACCATGTCTCCCCCCCCGCCCCCCCCATTGCCAATGGAACCTGTAGGGAACCATAGGTCAATCTACTCTGGAGCTGAAAGAATTAGTAGGGATTTGCATATTGCGCTTCCTAGCTGCAATTTCACTTCATAGTCTCACAAACAATGTAGCAACCTGATTTGAGTGAATAAATCTGTCTCCCACCATTTTCAATTTAGTGCGAAATGTATTTCAGGGTTAATTGGACATGGAGATTGTAACCCAATTTTGGACTGGATTTCCACTATTTCCTGCCTGGGTGTCAATGATACAGAATAACTGCGCTAAACGGATTTTATCTTTTTATTCTATGCCATAAAGTTGAGAAATGCCAACTTGCTGCTAAAATATTCATGATTAATATAATGGTGGCTATAAGCGAGATCATAATCCTGAAATGTCTGAATATTGCACTGTCAGTAAATTTTCATTTTTAATGTGAGAAACTGTCGCCAAATGCTCAGTTAACTCATATTTAATTAATGTGTATGGTGACCGGTGGGTCTAAAATGCAATTTCAATAACCCAAAAGAAAGATGAGTGGCATTGCAAGAGGATTATCAGAATACTGAAATTAAAGTTGCAATATCTGTGGCTATGATGTGAAAAATGATCATTGTCATGTAGAAATAGAAAATGTTCACAGCCTGACAGCTTTTTCCCTGTTATTACTTTGACATTTTGCGTTCTTCAAATCAAATGTCTATTGATAGATTTTTACAATTTTAGCTGAATTATTCAGATGTCAATAATTAGAGTGGGCAGAATTTTATGATCCCCCATCGGTGGGTTTGCAAGCAGGAGGGGTAACCTGTGAAGCTCCCCAGGCAGCCTTCCTACCAAGCTCCCACTATCTCCTCCGCCTGACCGGTCTGTGATTTTACAATTGTGTGCATGAAGCCCAGATCGGCCCTCTCATGCTAGCCCCAATTCAGGCCAATCAGTGGCCACTGAAGGGTGGCTTTGAGTCATAGAGGTGTACAGCATGGAAACAGGCCCTTCGGCCCAACTTGGCTCCTCACCCAGCTTTAATTTTAAGGTCGGCAAAAGGAATTTAGCAGTAGATTGGAAGCTTGGCAGGTCACCCTGCTCAGGCTCTGGGTGGAAAATGGGGGGTAGTGCTGCATTGGAGCACCTCCTTCACTGGCCTCTTTCCAAACCCAGCCCTCAACACCCTAGGGTGCTCCATACCCATCTGGCCTTCTCATTATGAGCTTAACTCCCCTCTCCTCTCACCTGCTGGTTCTCCTCACCCATTCCCTCACCTCACTGGACCTGTGGACTTTGGCACTTAGGCTGGTGAGACAGCTCTGTAGTCCCAGCAGTGGCCACCACTCCTGATAGTGCAACTGGGATTACAGAGTTCCCAAGTGAGAGAGGGGAAGTTAAAGTTAAAGTTTATTTATTAGTCACAAGTAGGCTTACATTAACACTGCAAGGAAGTTACTGTGAAAATCCTCTAGTCGCTATATCCCAGCGCCTGTTTAGGTACACTGAGGGAGAATTTAGCATGGCCAATGCACCTAACCAGCATATCTTTTGGACTGTGGGAGGAAACCGGAGCACCCGAAGGAAACCCACGCAAACACGAGGAGAACGTGCAGACTCTGCACAGACAGTGACCCAAGCCGGGAATTGAACCTGGGTCCCTGCCGCTGTGTGGCAGCAGTGCTAACCACTGTGCCACTGTGCTGCCGGAAGTCTTGCCTCCAGCCAATGAATGATCTTCAGAACTAGCACGGTGAGGATGCACTGCACAACAACTCTCTGGGTGGCTGGGAATCCTCGTCACCTGAAAGATCCTGCCCCATGTTTTGATTTAAATGTTCGCGATGCAAAATTTAATTCAGTTTCTGAAATTCAGCTAAAATCAATCCATTTCCTTACAATACAACAATGATATTTCTTTAATGGTTAAGTACTTTGAGACCACCTAATGTTGCAAGGTTTGCTAAAAAATGCAAGTTATTGCTCATTAGTAGGGATTTTAAATTGCTATTCGTGCAGGCTGAGTAAGAGCATTTGTTTTTGTTCCTATGTTTTTCTTATAATTTTGGAGTGTGAGAATTTTCTCCTGACTCTTTTCGGAGAGCAGACATGTTACTGTTAACTGAATCTGA
The DNA here is from genome assembly GCF_964213995.1 of Mustelus asterias. NCBI lineage: Eukaryota > Metazoa > Chordata > Chondrichthyes > Carcharhiniformes > Triakidae > Mustelus > Mustelus asterias. Next base: position 79,721,955 of record NC_135801.1, on the reverse strand, counting down.
TCAGCCAGGCTGTGGAATACATCAGGAATCATGCCAAATTCTCATTAATTTACTTAATACACATGGAAGTGCTAAAGATAATGCTAAAAGTTCCAGTAGGTGCAGGTGACATGCAAGGTTAGTGAGCTCTGTACAACTTGGTGGGCTTGGAAAGTGTGGCAGGTCGTGTTTAATTTGGAAAAACGTATGAAGATCACTGTCAATAACCTGACAGTGTTGAAGATAGATATTTGTTCCAATTACATTTCTGCACTGCCTTTCTGTGGAGTTTGTAAGTGTTTGCCACATTTCCCTGAAAACCTACTCCCATTGAATAGTGACTTTGAATTTTCCCTAATTTGCTGTAAGTGGAATACAAAAGAGAGGTAATGAGCATATACCTGAATCAGTACAACTACCAGAAAAAAAGAAACCTGCTTTTTCATAGCCATGCCAGATTTTTCACTTCTTATTCTTCTCCAAATATACAACTGACTGTACAAAAATACTTCTTTGACTTTTGTATTGTTGGGTGTATTCGCTGTAATCTGTGCTGTAAATCTCAATTGTATGATTTGATATCTTCATTCACTGAACCTGATGAAATATGCAGCAACCTTTGCTTAACTCTACAAAAGTAGAGCCAACAGCAACCCCTAAGCAGCAGCGGCAGGATATGGTCCTTAAGTGGGCATCAGTTTCCAATTTAAGGGCCTTAATTGGTGTCCGAGTGGAACGCTGTCCAAGAGCCTGCCCGTGCCTTGCTTGACTTTTATTAAACAATCCCTTGCTAATATATTCTACGCTCTGCTAATGAGCCTGCTGAAAACTTGCCCTGCAGCTTTCTGTTTAAAAATCTGCCTTTCTCTCGATCTGGATTCCTGGTGAAAAGTGTGCAATAGATATTCCTCATGCCCATCAATGTCAAACCGCCATTAACCTGGTATAAAGGCAACATACTGTGGATGCTGGAATCTGAAACAAAAACAGAAAATGCTGGAAAATCTCAGCAGGTCTGACAGCATCTGTGGAGAGAGAACAGAGCGAAGAGTCCAAGAGTCCATACTTGAAACATGAGCACATTTAACCTTTCACCGTTTCCTCACAGAGCCCTCGTTAGAGGCCAGAAAATCGTTTATCCTTGACTCACCACCTCTGCAGAGAGGAAAATATAGTTCTGATGCAGCCTTTTATCTCTGTGATCCGGTGTGCAAAAGAGTAATGATTCAGGAACACATGCATAGAGACGGTTTCTCTGTATCTAGTTGAAAAGATAGATAAATAGGAAAAACTATCCGCCGTGCGCATTCTCAACACATTGCATGAAGTGTCTCACAATCTGTAGAACAGCCTAGAAGATACTGACAGCCTGGGAGACTGTTAAAGTATTAAGGCTAGTTCTTCCGATTTGATCTGTGGTCAGGGACAGGCAGATCTGATTGCAAGTGAGGCAGGAATGGGGATCCTCCCTCAAGGAAGGTAGTAATGAAGGAGCCTCAGCCTTTAAAAATGCCTAACAGATCTGACATTCCTGCAGATTGCATGGATAAGAGCAGGATGGATGAGAAACCTGATCACAGCACCATGCTGCAGGAGGTCATTCAAGTGGAAGCAAAACGGAATGTAGTTGTAGTCAGGGACAGTATAGTTGGGGAATAGACACTGTTCTCAGCAACAATCAGAAGCTAAAACAAAAAGCAGAACCACAAAAGTAATAATCTCTAGATTGCTACCTGGGCTGTGAGCAAATTGGCTTAGGGTAAGTAAGATCAAAGAGTTAAATGCATGGCTCAAAGATTGGTGTGGGAGAAATGAGTTTCGCTTCATAGAACATAGAAACCCTACAGTGCAGAAGGAGGCCATTCGGCCCATCGAGTCTGCACCGACCACAACCCCACCCAGGCCCTACCCCCACATATTTACCCGCTAATCCCTCTAACTACACATCTCAGGGACAATTTTTAACCTGGCCAATCAACCTAACCCGCACATCTTTGGACGGTGGGAGGAAACCGGAGTACCCGGAGGAAACCCACGCAGATACGAGGAGAATGTGCAAACTCCACACAGACAGTGACCCGAGCCGGGAATCGAACCCAGGACCCTGGAGCTGTGAAGCAGCAGTGCTAACCACTGTGCTACCGTGCCACATGGGGCAGTGGCTCCGGTACTGGGGAAAATGGGACCAGGGCACTGGTGAATCATGTAACTAGTGCCGTAAAAAGGGCTTTAAACTCAGTAGTGGAGAGGAGAGTTCACATGAGGGGTGATTTGGAAAGTTGAAGAGGAAGGACATGGTAATAGAGCAAGGTAATGATAACCAGAGTGTGACAGGAAGGAACAGAGCATACATAAGAACATAAGAACATAAGAAATAGGAGCAGGAGTAGGCCATCTAGCCCCTCGAGCCTGCCCCGCCATTCAATAAGATCATGGCTAATCTGACGTGGATCAGTTCCACTTACTCGCCTGATCCCCATAACCGCTAATTCCCCTACCGATCAGGAATCCATCTATCCGTGATTTAAACATATTCAACGAGGTAGCCTCCACCATTTCAGTGGGCAGAGAATTCCAGAGATTCACCACCCTCTGAGAGAAGAAGTTCCTCCTCATACAAACATAAGGGTGCATCAGAAAATAGTTTGAGAGGAGGGAAACGGTACAAAGACAGAATTAAAGGCTCTTTATCTGAATGCATAGAATATTCATAACAAAATTGATGGATTAACACTACAGATAGAAATTAATGAGAATGATAGTCTTTACAGAGTCATGTTTGTAAAGTGACCACAGCTGGGACTTGAATATTTAAGGACAGGACATAAGGAAAAGAAGGTGGCAAGGCTCTGGTAATAAAGGATGAGATCAGTACAGTCGTGAGAAATGATCTCGGTTTGGAAAATCAAGATGTAGAATAAGTTTGGGAGGAGATATGAAACAGCAAAGGAAAGAACTCACTGGCAGGAATAGTATATTGGCCATCTAAAAATAGCTAAGCTGTAGGGCAGAGTATAAATTCAGAAATATTGGGGGCAGTCTTCAATGATATGAGTGAGTGAGTGATTGGGGTGCACCACAGCTGCAGCCCAAGTTCCCTGCAAGGCCCCACTTGAGATGATTTGCTGCACAAAAGCCTTGGCCAATGTGGAAATGGTTGAAGAGTGCCCAGTGTTGATGTGTCAGGTTGAAGTTGGGTGGGCTGTGTAATCTGTGATGAGGAAATGTTTTTTTTTAATGGTGGTGTGTTGGTTCCATTCCTGTTGCCCCAGGGCCTCTGCTCTTATTCCTTGGCTATACAGGCTGGCATGATGGGAGGTGAGCAGCAGATGGATTGGTAAGGTCCTTGTGCAGCTGCAAGCTTGTCAGCTTTCAACTTGAGCTTTCTTGTTGCAGTCTCCCTCCTTATGTGAGGGGACAGGATGTTACTCAAGACTGGGAGCCAGGGGAGATGAGCTGATCGGAGAGTACTGGAGATGATATTCATTGTTGTGTTGAACTGAGTAGTATGGGATGTGTTGTATGATACTGGTCCATAGTATTCAACAGTTGAGTAGATGATGGCAAGAACTGAGGTCCTTAAGGTTTCAGCATCTGCACCCCATGAAGAGCCAACACAATTGCCGAGGAGGTTGTTTCACGTTTTGAGCTTTGCTGCTATCTTGCTCAGATGTTTTATGTAGGTCGGTGTTAACACCAAAATAAGTGAGATGTTGTTCATGTTTCAGTCTCATGTCATTCGATGAGATGGAGAGTTCACTCTTGGTGCTGGCATTGTGGAGGTGAACTATGCGTGAGACTGTTTTGTTGCTGCTGAGCTGAAGGCGGTGTCTGGCAGTAGTTAGCCAGCTTTGCAACATTGTTGTTTAGTGTTGCCTCTAGTTTAGAAAATGTCCAAGCCTGAGAGGCACATAAGATATCTTCAGCATTGATGAACTTCTGAGACAGAGTTGGAGGCAGACTGTTGAAAGAGAGATTAAAAAGGATTGGGGCTAGAACAGATCCCCGGAAAAGTCAGCTGGACTGTTTCTTCCAGGCACTTGTCTCATCACCGATCTGCAGCCTGAACCGTCTATCTCGGAGTAATAATCACAGAAACCTTACAGTGCAGAAAGAGGCCATTTGGCCCATTGAGTCTGCACTGACCACAATCCCACCCAGGCCCTATCCCCATATCCCTACATATTTACCCGCTAATCCCTCTAACCCACGCATCTCAGGACACTAAGGGGCAATTTAGCACGGCCAATCAACCTAACCCGCACATCTTTGGACTGTGGGAGGAAACCGGAGCACCCGGAGGAAACCCATGCAGACACGAGATGTGCAAACTCCACACAGACAGTGACCCAAGCTGGGAATCGAACTCAGGTCCTTGGAGCTGTGAAGCAGCCGTGCTAACCATTGTGCTACCGTGCCGCCCAGTTGACATTTTGTTACAAATTCCGTTACAAAAAAGGGAAGACTGTTGAGATTTTGATAAGGAGACCAGTGTGCCTGGTCATGTTGTATGCTGCAGTGAGATCGAGAAATACACCACCTGTTTTGTGATTATTAGTGGCTCTCCAGAGATAACGATGTGCAAGTTTCCTCGACACTGCTAGGTAGCTTGTTTTGTTTGGCTTCACAGAGAGACAGCAATTCAGCCATTTCCAAAGGTCTTTGTCCAGCTTTTAATATTTTAGAAATAGGACTGAGGCCATGGATAAACAGTGGTGTAGTGGTACAGTACTAGTCACTGTACCAGTAACACAGAGCAAGACCTGGAGACCCGGATTCAAATCCTGCCACAGCAAATGATGAAATTTGAATTAAATAAAAATCTGGAATTAAGAAGGTCTAAATGATGACCATGAAACAAGTTGTCCTTTAGGGAAGGAAATCTGCCATTCTTACCTGGTCTGGGACTCCAGAGCCATAGCAATGTAGTTGACTGTAAAATAGCGGGCAGTTGGGGTAGGCAATAATGGATTGTACTGGCTGGACTCATGTCCTGTAAAATGAAGAAAAAATTGTGTATATTTTATAAAAATATATATTGTTAAGTCTTGTTCCTCGAACATGCCATTCACACTCATTCTGGACAATTCTTTTCTTTTTTTAGTACAACCATTCCCACTCCCTTTGCCTTTTGAACCATCTAATCTTTTGCTATTTATTCTCTCCCACCCTTTACCCTATCAGACCTCCCACTTTGTTCTTCCTCCCCCTCCACACTTTTAGTTACCCAAAACCTATTACATTTTTATCTTCCTTCAGTTCTGAAGACAGGTCCTTGAGCTGAAATATTAACTCTTGTTCTCTCCCTCCACAGACGCTGCCAGACCTGCCACGTATTTCCAGCATTTTCTTTTTGTATACATACGATCAGTTTGTTTTTAATGTGACAACTAGCTAGAAAATTTTCACAGTGGATCCCCTATGAGCTATGAAGGAAGCTTCCATAGTGAACACATAATAAAGGTTATCAGGGCACAGTTTGGAACAATGGTGGGGAAATAGCTTCATTATTCCTGGGAGAAAAATCTTTTGATATGAGTAAACGTGAGTAGAGATCAAGACTGGGCTATTACAGGAGAATAAGTGTCAACACCTTGTCTAATGTCACACATGAAGAATGGCCACTTGGCTATAAGTACTGCAGGGTGCAAGAATCACTGGTAGTAATTATCTAACTACATTTTCTAGGAAACCTAGGTCACTCACCGCACATATTGGAACACCAGAACATGTCCTTGTGTCTAAGACTTTCTATTTCCCCTTGCTTATAATTCCCCACAATCGATATGGAGAAATTATTCCCAGTGCCTACATAGAAGAAGTAAGAAGTCTCACAACATCAGGTTAAAGTCCAACGGGTTTATTTAGAATCACGAGCTTTCGGAGCGCTGCTCCTTCATCACTCACCTGATGAAGGAGCAGTGCTCCGAAAGCTTGTGATTCCAAATAAACTTGTTGGACTTTAACCTGGTGTTGTGAGACTTCTTACTGTGCCCACCCCAGTCCAACGCCGGCATCTCCTCATCATACATAGGAGAAATGGGTGGAAATTGGATTTAAAAAACACTTCCAATGGCAAGATGTCATTCTTACAGGGCTGCCACGGCATGACAGTTTCAGTAGACCCTGACCACTCTGAGGGGAAACTATAGCAAATACATTTAGCCCAACCTTCACCAATCTTCTTAACAGAGGAGATGGTCAGCACCCAACAGCACCCATCCCCAGTTTCCCAGTAGGAGCGTCGCTGGCTCAGAGACACTTCATCACCAATCACCTCAAACCCATAAAGCAACAATTTTGTCCTTACTTGAGGCGTCTGACAGAGCAGCAAACGCAAGCACCATAATATTTCGAAGTTGCTTGCAGATTTTGGAATACCCTGGCGCATGTGAAATTAAACAACCGCCTTATTTCTGGTCGTATTTTAAGATCTGGAACCATTCCAGGAAGTGTTCCTGCTGGATGCGGATTCGAAGGTCCGGTTAGTCAGAGCGGATCGATGCAGCCGTTCGTTGTGATGGATCAGCCCTGGCACCTTTATTGCCACCGACAAGTGTGATCGGGACATGTTACTTAATTGCTTACAACCCTGGCTGATGGCAGGAGCACTGTGCATGTTTACAACGGGGCGTTCCGCTTGTTAGGGGAGTGGAGTTCCGAGCTTTGCACCGTGCAGACACTCCCAGCAAACAGGAGGGAGCACTGCCATTCGCAATCTTTGTGGCCGGAGTTACCGTTGTGTTGTGGAGCATTCGGGATCAAGAAAAATAAAAGCATCTGTACCAGGTAAGAAGCATTTGTCACTACAAACTAAGAAACTCTTTTGTAAGCTGCACACCTCTTTACCTTGCTTCGAGTACAACACACCTGGATGATTTGGCATCTTTATGCAAGGTACAATTTTCCGAGAGGCTGAAATATTGGATAAATTGTCCTTCAAGGTAGACTCTTCCACACGGGATAAGATGTCGTTAAGATACATTCTCCTGTAATACTTCCGTAAGATGCACTTCTTTAAGATACAGGGATAATGAACACTGCACCTGTATTACGAATGACTTACTATGTATAAGGTTATAAACACGCTGCAAAGTAAATACTACCTTCTCCCATAAGTAGCATGAGAGAGGGAAGTATCCGCTTTTGTGTGAATGATGAGGGGATACTATTCTGGGAGAATGAATTCTTTAATACAAACAGCCCTTGGGGCCGATACAATGCAAAGCCTATTGGAAAAGCAGACTGTATAAATATTTGAAAAAAAAGATTTTAAAAAGGGCAAGTATGCAAAAGGAGCGTGGGAGTAGGGTTAGCAAACAACCTCGGTTTCAGCGCTTGCACTAGCAGAGGTGAGATGGGTCATCTCTTTAGTTTCACACAAGAACAAGGAGCAGGAGTAGGCAATTCAACCCTCGATGATTTGATAGTAACCTCAAATCTGTATCACGCCTACCCCCCCATGACCCTCACCGGCTTGCTTATCAAGAATCTATTCACGCTGCTTTAAACATATTCAAATACTTCAATCACCTTTTCGGGAAGAGAGTTACAAAGATTCATGACCCTCTGAGGGAAAACAAATTGCCTCATCCCCATTTCAAATGGGCGATCCCTTATTTGTGACCCCAAATTCTCCCACAAGGGGAAACATCTTTTCCACATCCATCCCTCAGGATCTTAAAGGTTATCAACCAAGTTGGGTTTAAGGGTTATGGGGTGAAAGCTGGAAAATGGAGATGAGGAGCATATCAGCCACGATCGAATGGCGGAGCAGACTCGATGGGCCCAATGGCCTAATTCTGCTCCTATATCTTATGAAATTATGAACTAAGTCACCTCTTATTCTTTCAAACTCCATTGAATACAAGCCTAGCCTGCCCAATCTTTCCTCATAAGACAACCAACCCATCCCAGATATTAGTCTGGTAAACTTTCTCTGAATTGCTTCCAACACATTTACATCCGATACTTACATTTAATTGATTCTGTGGAGTATATAATTGTGAATAAAATTGGGTGCATATGGGTTAAAGCACACTTTCTTGGAAGAGGCAACAATGTGGCATGCACATTTTTGTTAAAAAGAAAATGCACTAATTCCCTAAGACAGAATCATGCAAGGATAAGATCCCAATCTTCTGCATGGGACACTTCAGTAAATGTTATTCTCCATGAAGTATGTTTTGCGTGGTCTATTACATGTTTCATTTGTAATTTTTCTGGATGGTATTTGGCTAGGATTGCATCCGGTTCCAGCAACTAGCTTTGTTAGGCATTTTGATAAGGATTGTCAAGTTGAGATATCACAGTATTTTAAGGTGTTCTTCAGCTAGTCCTGGTTATTATCCATTGTAATTGTGTGAGCCCAGCACCTGAGCTGGTTGTGACTAACTGATGTCCTAAAAAGAAAATGAATTTATTGCAGTGGACATGAAAAATGGTATACTTTATGTTTTGCAAAAATCCAACTTTTAAATCTAGAGCATGAATTTGTTTATTTGAATATCACGTTGTCTGGTTGTCTTTTTCAATCATCCAGACTTGTAATGAAAGGACAGAAATGCATGAAGTATAGTTTTAAAGCGGCAGGAGCTAAGAAAGCAGAGAAGGCTATGGTATTTTGTTTTCAATTTTTATTTGAATTATTGTAATCTTTCATCTCTGATTTGAAAATCTAATTCATTTATGCTGTGGGAAAATGAGGTGTTCATCACACAAAGAAGTTCATGTAGTTGACCGGATGAAGGTAATGTTTCTTGTTGGGATATAATTCTAGAAGTGATTTCTTTTTCTCCTTTGGTACTTCAACCAAGGATTCATTGGTTGCAACAATCTTAGAGCCCAGTTTTTTGATGTTACTTGTGCTGTTTTTTAGGTAGAAAATAACACCCATTGTGTGTGAATACTCTACCAGTGCAAGTGCTCCAGATGACGTTTTGGTGAAGGTGTTAGTATGCATTCAGAGAGTTTTAGTTGGAAGTATGCAGGGTAGGCAGATCATGATGTCAGTTAGCACAGTGCTGATTTGACGCTTGCGCTTTCAATTTGGAGCTTAATTTTTCAGATAACCTTATCTGTTACTTAACCTTGCACAGCTGAATGCTCAGCAGCACTATAAAGGGGTCATTAACTCATTTCAGCTTAGTTGCCAACTGATTTCTGTTAGCTATTGTTATGGTGATAGAAGCGTTTTGTGATTTCTAAAGTTCTTTAAAGTTGCTAAAGGCTGCAGGGAGTGGTAAGGCATGCAGTAAGGACTTTGTCCTGACTTCAAGGGTTCTGCACACACTACCTGCCAGACAGTGGCATAAAACTTGGAGGAAGGGTCATCCTGACTCAAAACGTTGGCTCTATTCTCCCTCCACAGATGCTGCTGTCAGACCTGCTGAGATTTTCCAGCACTTTCTAATTTTGTTGAAATTGTAATAAAGTTTATTGGGAGATTTTTTTTCATCCATTCATGGGACATGGGCATCTCTGGCTGGCCAGCATTTATTGCCCATCCCTAGGTGCCCTTGAGAAAGTGGTGGTGAGCCCCCCTCTTGAATCTCTGCAGTCCACATGCTGTGGGTTGACCCACAATGCCATTAGGGAGGGAATTTCAGGATTTTGACCCAGCGACTGCGAAGGAATGGTGATATATTTCCAAGTCAGGACAGTGAGTGGCCTGGAGGGGAACATGCAGGTGGTGGTGTTCCCATGTAACTGCTGCCCTTGTTCTTCTAGATGGAAGTGATCTTGGGTTTGGAAGGTGCTGTCTAAGGACCTTTGGTGAATTGCTGCAGTGCCTTTTGTAGATAGTACACACTGCTGCTACTGAGCGTCACTGGTGAAGGGAGTGGATGTTTGTAGATGTGGTGCCAATCAAGCAGGCTGCTTTGTGCTGGATGGTGTCAAGCTTCTCGAGTGATGTTGGAGCTGCACCCATCCAGACAAGTGGGGAGTATTCCATCACACTCCTGACTCGTGCCATGTAGATGGTGGATACAAGGGAGTCAGGAGGTGAGTTACTCGCTGTGGTATTCCTAGCCTCTGACCTGCTCTTGTAGCCACTGTGTTTATGTGGCGAGTCCAGTAGAGTTTCTGGTCAATGGTAACACCAAGGATATAGACTTCGGGTGATTCAATGATGGTAACACCATTGAACGTCAAGGGGTGGTGGTTAGGGTGTCTCTTGTTGGTGATTATCATTGTTTGGCATTTGTGTGGCGCGAATGTTAATTGTCATTTGTTAGCTGAAGCCTAGATATTATCCAAATCTTGTTGCATTTGAACATGTGCTGCTTCAGTATCTGAGGAGTCACAAATGGTGCTGAACATTGTGCAATCATCGGAGAACATCCCTACTTCAGAACTTATGATGGAGGGAAGGTCATTGATGAAGCAGCTGAAGATGGTTGGACCTAGGACACTACCCTGATGGACTCCTGCAGAGATAGAATCATAGAACAGAATCATAGAATCCCTACAGTGCAGAAGGAAGCCATTTGGCCCATCGAGTCTGTACCACCACAATCTCACCCAGACCCTATTCCTGTAACTCCACACATTTGCTAATCCCATGATACTCGGGTCAATTTTGTATGGTCAATCAATCTAACCCACACATCTTTGGACTTTGGGAGGAAACCGGAGCACCCGGAGTAAACCCATGCAGATACGGGGAGAAAGTGCAAACTCCACACTGACAGTGATCCGAGACCGGAATTGAACCTTGGACCCTGGCACGGTGAGGCAGCAGTGCTAATCACTGTGCTACCATGCCGCCCAGATGTCCTGGAGCTGAGATGACTGACCCTCCACAACCACAGTCACAACCGTCTTCCTATGTGCCAGGTATGACTCCAACCAGCAGAGAGATTTCCCCCTGATACCCATTAATTCCAGTTTCACTCGGGCTCCTTGATGCCACGCTCAGTCGAATGTGGCTTTGATATCAAGGGCTGTCACTCTCACCTCACCTCTGGAATTCAGCTCTTTTGTCCATGCTTGAAGCAAGGCTGTAATGAGGTCAGGAGCTGAGTGACCCTGGCAAAACCCAAACTGAGCGTCATTGAGCAGGTTATTGCTGAGCAGGTGCTGCTTGATTGCACTGTTGATGACACCTTCCATCACTTTACTGATGATCGAGAGTAGACTGGGCGGTAATTGGCTGGGTTGGATTTGTCCTGTTTTTTGTGTACAGGACATATCTGGGCAATTTTCCACATTGTCAGGTAGATGCCAGTGTTGTAACTGTACTGGAAGAGCTTGACGAGGGGAGCGGCAAGTTCTGGAACACAAGTCTTCAGTACTATTGCTGGAATGTTATCAGGGCCCATTGCCTTTACAGTATCCAGTGCCTCCAACCGTTTCTTGACATCACATGGAATGATTCAAATTGTCTGAAGACTGGCATCTGAGATGCTGGGGACCATTGGAGGAGGCCGAGATGGATCATCCACTTCTGGCTGAAGATTGCTGTGAATACTTCAGCTTTATCTTTTGCACTGATGTGCTGGGCTCCTCCATCATTATGGATGGGGATATTTGTGGAGCTGCCTCCTCCAGTGAGTTGTTTAATTGTCCACCACCATTCACGACTGGATATGGCAGTACTGCAGAGCTTAGATCTGATTCGTTGATTGTGGGATCGCTTAGCTCTGTCTATCACTCGCTGTTTATGCTGTTTGGCATGCAAGTAGTCCTGTTCGATGGATTCACCAAGTTGATACCTCATTTTTGGGTATGCCTGGTGCTGCTCCTGGCATGCCCTCCTGCACTCTCCATTGAACCAGGATTGACCTCCTGGCTTGAATGATGATGGTTGAGTGGGGGATATGCCGGGCCATGAGGTTGCAGATTGTGTTGGGAATACAATTCCGCTGCTGTTGATGGTCCACAGCGCCTCATGAATGCCCAGTCTTGAGTTGCTAGATCTTATCAAAGTCTGTCCCATTTAGCACAGTGATAGTGCCACACAATGGACATTTTACTTTTAAAAAGCAATAGAGGATATGGACAATGCACCTTCACAAAATGGACTCTAAAAGTGTCAGGTGACCTCTTTTGTAGTTTCTGTACAGATGCAGACAGATATGTCAGAACATGGTTCTGATCTCAGCATGTGTTGCACGTTCTTATGTGGTTGGAGCCTCATGAATCAGAAGTCCTATCTATTTTTCTGCGACTGATTCCAACTTATTCCACTACAACAGGGAGTCAATAATGGAAATCAGGTGGATCTGCCAGTGCTCAACCATCAAGCTGATGTACCTGGTTCTTCCCTGCAACAAGCAGTAATTTTATGCATGTCTTTCTCCTCTGACTTACAGAGTCTTTTACATTTCACTTAATGCACGCATGCAGCTTAAGTTGTTGGGTTTGGTGTTCCATTTCAGTAGTTCCATCCTCCTGGAGACGGGGAACAGTTGTAGAGGAATTTTATCCTGGTGGTATTGGACAAAAAGAAAAATGGCTGTTACACTTCAAAGTAATCAATTTTTCTAAAGTACTTTAGGAAGCTTCTAAGAGATGAAATACAAATGCAAGGATGGTTTTCATCATACAGATCCATTTATAACTTTTCAATTTTTTTTGTTCATGGGACGTGGGCATCGCTGGACTAGCATTTTTATTACCCATTGTTAATTGCCCTTGACAAGATGATGGTGAGCCACCTTCCTGAATCACTGCAGTCCATGTGATGTAGGTGCACCCACAGTGCTGTAAGGGAGGGAGTTCAAGGATTTTGTCTCAGTGACAGTGAAGGAACATTGATATATTTTCAAGTCAAGATGGTGAGTGGCTTGGAAGGGAACTTCCAGGTGATGGCATTCCTATGCACCTGCTGCTTTTGTTCTTTGAGGCGGTAACTGTCAGGTTTGGAAGGGACTGCCTAAGGAGCGAGTTGCTGTAATGGACCTTCCAAATGGTACACACTGTTGTCCCTGTGCATTGGTAATAGAGGGAGTGAATGTTTGTGGAGGGATGCAGCCAAGTGGGCTGCTTTGTTCTGGCTGGTGTTGAACTTCTTGAGTGTTGTTGGAACTGAACTCATCCAGGCAAATGGAGGGTATTCCATCACACTCCTAACTTGTGTCTTGTAGATGATGGACAGTTTCTTTTGTTAATATGCTTACATGTGCTTATATGAGGTTCAAGCCCTGAGCTTATTGCATATCCGGAGGAAGACTGTTGATGGAATTACCTTGGCAGCCATCCTTTAACTGCTTGAGGCCTGGAGGGTCATGACATGCTGATGGCCTTCTGCATTGGTTTAGAGCATTCTCTGTTGTCATGGCTGCTGGAACTGAGATCACCGATAACGGGGCTCAACTGTCGATATCCACACTTGGAATCACACCTTAAAATCAATTTTACTGACACTAATACTGACAGCCTCAGTGTTGTCTCGGTGAAGATCAGAAGAAGAACTCAATCTGGAATCTTTTGGACCAATTAACTTGGCAGGGCACTGGAAAAGTCAGGAATTGTCTTTAAGTAAAAACGGGATGAGCTGGAAAAGCACAGCAAGTCTGGCAGCATCTTGGCGAGTGAAACAGAGCTAACAATTTGAGTCAAATATGGCTGTTTTTCTTCTTGTTCTGAAGAGTCATATTCAACTTGAAATGTTAACTCTGTTTATCCCTCCACAGATGCTGCCAGAACTTCACTCTCTGTTTTTATTTCAGTTTTTCAGTGTCTGCAGTGTTTTGCTTTTATTATTGCCTTTAAAATGTCTGGGAACATATGGTAGTAAACTCATTTTAAGGGTGAGGATTATGGTTATAAATCACTTGATCTTTGCTCTTTTGGCTTATGACGTGTTCTGAATCCAGGCACACTGAGGAAGAATTTGTAAGGAAAGGCTAAATCTGGCTGTCCTTAAGCCTAATATGTCACAGCTCTGTTGATTTCGCTTTGTGTTAGAGCAATTTTTAACTTTTAGATTCTTTGTTAATATTTAAAGTAGGAACCTCTAAAGCTTTGCACAGAGACTGAGCTGACAGCAAAGGTCAGCTTCAACATAAAATGATCAGGGAGGGAATTTATTTACAGATGTACTATTGCAGACTCACTCTTACTTTTCAGAGAGGTATAGCCACTGTTAATGGGGCAAGACCATTAGTTGGTCTTGCAAAATTAAATCACCTGTTAAGCATTATGAGAGAAAGACTATTTAATGTTGCGCCTCTTCAAGCGGCAACAATGTACAGACTTGTGTATATTCTCCTGTCTTGGCAGTTCTGTGAGCCTGTGCAAACTGCCTCCATTTCCCCATTGATATCATCAAAAAAAAACATGGCCTACACAGGTAGTGGGCCTGTGGTGGTATCTAACCCTAGGGAGTCAGCGTGGCACTGCAAGGCAAACTAATGTTTCCCCTCTTATTGATTGAGTTTTCAGTAGATTAAGGAAATCAAGTTGGCATTGAATGATAGAGAATTAATGATTGACTTATAATTAAGAATTTTGGTGGAATAGTAATTATATTTAACAATAGCAAAATTTGTAGGTAAGACAAAAAGTAAAGGAATCATACTGATTGTTACAAAAGAGCAAAACATAGAATAAGGTATTTCTGCCCATCGAGTCTGCACCACTCATGATCTCTTAGATCAGTGGTTCCCAAACTTTTCTCACTGGGCCGCACTTTCGGAATAAAAATTTGCTCACGCCACACCGAATTTTTTATTGATAAGAAATACATTCAAAAACAAAAAAAAACAACTCCTAGCAGTGCTTGATTCATAACATAGAACACAACTACTTTATAATATGATCATGGGACATCCAGAAAGTATAAAACAATGCTTGTTTAAACCATGTTTAAATGTTTCTTCGATTGTCCTTGAATCTTCCCGCCACACTTGCCATCCTCTCTCGCCGCACCAGTGTGGCGCGCCGCACCCTTTGGGAACCACTATCTTAGAAGCAGGCGTGCTGATGACTTGCCCCCAGCTCTCTGTGGACACGAAGATTGCTACTGCATTAAACCTTTGTTTCACTTGATTGTCGCAAGTCAGCCAATTGAAATGTGCCAGATCAGGCATTTAACTGTTTGACAGATGCAACAAGGCAATTACCAGAGGCTTGCTTGCAAGAGGGGAATCTTACAACAACTGCTTCATGAAAATGGGATGTCAATTTATCAGGATATAGATTTTCCCTGGCTAGCAAGGCCCAGGAGAATGTGGAACAGCTTTGTTCCACCCGTACAGTGACTGCACAGACAGTTCAACACAGTCCCAATCTCCTGGTTAAAGATGGTGCCTCCCCCATTCTGTTCTCTGGGGTCACTACCTTGCATCCACCTCATGCAGTGCCAAAGAAACAAAGAATAATACAGCACAGGAACAGGCCCTTCGGCCCACCAAGCCTGCGCCGACATATGACGTCTTTCTAAACCAACGATGGTGCCTTCCAGTGCTGTTCTCCGTGGCAACCCTCCTTGCACCCATCTCATGCAGTGTCACATTCATTTTACCATTGGTAAAGAGGAAATTGGGTGCTGCACCACACCATTGTTTCTCTTCTCAGTGGTTTTCAATTAACTTTTGCTTGGCACAACTTTATCCACACAGGTGTCCTCACAAAGACTGATAAACATTTCAAATCCACCTTAGACCCTTACAACAATGTTTCTCCATATTTGTAGTCACTTGCCTACCATTTAGGGCTTATTTCCCTTAAACTTGAGTTGCTGGCCTGATTGTCTCAGCCTGTCCTCTTATACTTGATGGTGTGACAAGGGCAACACTGCACTCTGAGCTTATGCTCATTATACAGATGATTCAACCCTACAGACAGCAAAGATTCAACTCAGTGTGTTCTTAGTTGGCTTTGCATTGATTTTACTGAAAGCTTAGAATTTAGGCCCAGGAGTCAATTTAAAGGAGTTTTTCAGTAATATCTATTTATTATTGATTGCTCTGACCATATCCTCATAGCAAAATCAAAGATGCTATAAGCTTAAGTGTGTAACCATCATGTTTTCCCATGTAAAATTGCTTAAAAAGCACTCACTAACTTACTGGGGCATGTCTAGATTCTGACTGATGAACTAACTGATTGCGGAGATTATAGGGAGCTGGTAAATGCAAAGGACCTCATTGCCGCTCCTCTTTTGTGAGGCCCTTGTGTCATGTGATTTCAACTGGGGCACTAAGCTTGTGTTTTGTAAATGGTTCTGATGCACAAAATTTCTATCGATATCGCAACTGTACCCTTAGCACACCAGGGGATCAATTTTCTGCCAGTGAAGTTAGACAATAAATGCATTTCTCATTCCTTGCATTATCAAGAAAAGTAGAGAATTAGTTGACGTTGTGCAGATTCAGATTAGTTTGTGAACACAGTGGAAATGGTTTGATGCTTTATGATAAAGCCACGTGCAGTTACTAACATTGACTTATTAACATTGTCAAGGGCCAAAACAATAAGATCAATACAAATCATTTATTGTCCTCTCTACATTTACTGATTCAGGCATGGAGATTGCACTGATTTAGAGCTCCGGCTATCTCAGTCAGTAGAGCATGAGGCTCTTAATCTCAGGGGCGTGGGTTCGAGCCCCAAATTGGGCACAATTATTTTTGTGGGTGGCACAGTGGTTAGCACTGCCGCCTCACAGTGCCAGGGACCCAGGTTTGATTTCCAGCTTGGGCCACTGTCTGTGCAGAGTCCAGTTGAGCTGATCTGCATTTCCACCCACTCCCCCACTGATCCAACTCTCATGCAGCATCTGGAGATCTTCACCATGAGACTCTGCATAGCTGTGGGCTGCCATGGTTGTCGTTACATTCCACACGCCACAGTGGCATGGTGGTTGGCGCTGCCGCCTCACAGCGCCAGGGAACTGTGTTCGATTCCCTGCTTGGGTCACTATCTGTGCGGAGTTTGCACGTTCTCCCCGTGTCTGCGTGGGTTTCCTCTGGGTGCTCCCGTTTCCTCCTACAGTACAAAAGACATGCTGGTTATGTGCATTGGCCATGCTAAATTCTCCCTTGGTGTACCCGAACAGGCGCCGAAGTGTGGCGACTAGGGGACTTTCACAGTAACTTCATTGCATTGTTAACGTAAGCCTACTTGTGACACTAATAAATAAAATAATGAACTCATGAGAATTTTTGTGTTTGCAGATCCCCAGTCACAATGGGAAATGGTTTAGTGAAATCCAGGCAACCAAGAGATCCACAGAGCCACATGGTGAATCTTTCTATCAACAGTAACAACTCAAAGCTTTGGAGGGACTCTGGGACAGGTGCAAATCTTAAAGCCACAGTAGAAACCCTGCAAAGTCGATTATTGGAACTTGAACTGGAGAATAAAAGTAAGGATGACCGATTGCATGATAAGGAGTCCAAGATACAAGAACTAGAGAACCAAATGGTAAGGCAGACCCGGGCAATTGCTGAAATCACAACGGAATTACAAGCGAAATGCATTCAGCTGAACAAGCTACAGGATGTGGTTAAAACTCAGTGTGGTGTCCTACTTCAGTCATCACCATCACCGCTTAGATCTGCAAACACGATTATGAATCAATGCGCTGGTTTGCTCAAAGACATTGGTAGCAGAAGGCGAGGGGCTAAGGAGGGTGTGTCTGCTGAACCCAGTACCAGGACGTATGACTCCAACAAACTGCCAGAGTTCGCTTTGGAAAAAGCCAGGATTCGAAAAGATTCAGGGTAAAGATCCGTCTTTCACAGTTACCCCGCATTAATTTATTTCAATATTAATATTTTGATCATACCACATATTTATAAACAAAGAAGAATCAGTATCAAGGAGAGAGTATTCTAATTCTGAGCTTCATATGAAACCATGAAATGTTAAAATTAAGCTCAAGTAGTTTATGCTCTTTGTGAGATCCCAAGATTATTATTATTTTTTATAGCTTCAATATCAGTCAAAGTGCTATTTTCTTCATATACTATGAACTTAGTGCAATTGTTTTTGTTTATTTGAGATGATTCTTGCTTTGGAAGTGGCTGTCAATGACAATGTTGACACTCATTGGACATTGTGCTAATTCGTGAGGAATTCACAGTGAAGGAATTTTAGCCTAAATCTTCTGGTATCCTGATCGTTGAAGATGTATGATTGAGAATGCACGTCAGGACTCTCTGGGAGTCCTAACATGCAGATCTATATGGGAATTGTCCTGGAAGTTTAAAATTCTGATGGGCAATTACTGAGCTGGAGTCTGAAACTAGGGACTGACTCGGCTTCCATCTCGGCCTTCTCCAGTGATCCCCAGCATCTCAGATGCCAGCCTCCAACCAATTCAATTCACTTCACGTGATATCAAGAAACTGTTGGAGGCACTGAATACTGCAAAGGCAATGGGCCCTGACAACATTCCAGCAATAGTACTGAAGACTTGTGCTCCAGAACTTGCCGCTCCCCTAGCCAAGCTCTTCCAGCATCTACCTGACAATGTGGAAAACTGCCCATGTATGTGTGTACACAAAAAGCAGGACAAATCCAACCCGACCAATTACCGCCCCATCAGCCTACTCTCGATCATCAGTAAAGTGATGGAAGGTGTCATCAACAGTGCTATCAAGCAGCACCTGCTCAGCAATAACCTGCTCAGTGGCGCCCAGTTTGGGTTTCGCCAGGGTCACTCAGCTCCTGACCTCACTACAGCCTTGGTTCAAACATGGACAAAAGGGCTGAATTCCAGAGGTGAGGTGAGAGTGACAGCCCTTGACATCAAGGCCACATTCAACTGAGTGTGGCATCAAGGAACCCTAGCAAAACTGGAATCAATGGGTATCAGGGGGCAAATTCTCTGCTGGCTGGAGTCATACCTGGCACATAGGAAAATGGTTGTGGATGTGTAGAGTCAGTCATCTCAGCTCCAGGATATCTCTGCAGGAGTCCTCAGGGTAGTGTCCTAGGCACATCCATGTTCAGCTGCTTCATCAATTACCTTCCCTCTGTCATTTGGTCAGAGGTGGGGCTGTTCGTCGACGATTACACAATGTTCAGCACCATTAACAGCTCCTCAGCCACTGAAGCAGTCCATGTTCAAATGCAACAAGATCTGGACAATATCCAGGCTTGGGTTGACAAGTGACAAGTAACATTTGCGCCAAACAAATGCCAGGCAATGACAATCACCAATAAGAGAAACTCTTACACCACTCCTTGACATTCAATGGTGTTGCCATCACTGAATCCCCCACTATCAACATCTTTGGGGCTACCGTTGACCAGAGACTCAACTGGACTCACCACATAAACATAGTAGCTACAAGAGCAGGTCAGAGGCTAGGAATACTGCAGCAAGTAGCTCACCTCCTGACTCCCCAAATCCTGTCCAACATCTACAAGGCACAAGTCAGGAGTGTGATGGAATACTCCCCACTTGTCTGGATGGGTGCAGCTCCAACAGCACTCAAGAAGCTTGACACTTATCCAGGACAAAGTAGCCTTCTTGATTGGCACCACATCCACAAATATCCAGTCCCTCAACCACTGATGCTCAGTAACAGCAGTGTGTACTATCTACAAGATGCACTGCAGAAATTCCCCAAAGCTCCTTAGACAGCACCTTCCATACCCACGACCACTTCCATTTAGAAGGACAAGGGCAGCAGATACATGGGAACACCACCACCTACAAGTTCCCCTCCAAGCCACTCACCGTCCTGACTTGGAAATATTTGCCGTTCCTTTACAGTCGTTGGATCAAAATCCTGGAATTCCCTCCCTAACGGCATTGTAAGTCAACCCACAGCACATGGACTGCAGCGATTTAAGAAGGCAGCTCACCACCGCCTTCTCAAGAGCAACTAGGGATGGGCAATAAATGCTGGCCACGCCTATGTCCCATGAATGAATTTTAAAAAACAGACCCGCAGAATTTGCCTTCATAGCAACCAGGAAATGTTAGACAGATTAACAGCTGGTCTAACACCTGGGTAACTGCACAATTGATTGCCCAATCACCTGCCCTCCAGCCCAACCTGACTAACGCTTCTCCTTGAACACCTGACTACCAGACCGGTCCTGCCCCCACCTCGACCCAAGTACTCCTCTGATCGCCCATCTATCCCCTGACCACCCAGCTAAACCTCTGACCTGATCCAATAGCACCCAACTACACCTATATCCTCCACCCCTTCACACAAACCAGAAAAAACTTAAGCAGGTAAGTGGACAGGCCTCAGTCTAGCCAATGTGAGATTCAATGCTTCTGATGCTGTTCAGAAGATTTGGGCCAAAAAATTAAGACATTAATTGCAAAACTGGTTGAAATTATTCACTGCATTAGAGTTGCTGCATACACAAATTGAGCATCAATGCTAAAAAACCTTTAAAAATAAGAGCTAAGTATAATCTTATGTACAGCTTGTGCATCATAAAGCCTTAGTATCTGTACATAAATTGGGTTTAACTTTGAGACAGATTTCCTCAGTTAAATTTAGAGGTAAATATTCTCTTCAGTGGCATGCATTGGGAGAAATTGATTTGGGAAGAATGAGCACCCCCAACGCTGCTGGATTTTCTGCCCATCTAAATTATTTACACTCAAGGAAAATGTATCCCTGTTCTTCAAAGAGTGAACAGATGGGTAAGGCCTTGCCTTAGCTTCATGAAGTACAGGATGTGTGACATTAAACACAGGGTACTATCCTTCCTGTTCTTTGTATTAATTTGTAAGACATGGGCATCAGTGGCAACGACAGCATTTATTGCCCAGCCAATTTTCCCTGGGGAAGTTTTGATGACCTGCCATCTTGAACTGAACTGCTACAGTCTGTGTGACGTTGTCACAGTTTTATATACTGGCCAAATCAGAAGTTCCTATTGACATGAGAGTAGAGTCACATTTAGGCCAGACCAGGTAAGGATTACAGTTGAGTTTTTATCGCACTATGAGAGTTGCATGGTCACTTCCATTTTTGTACTGATACCAGCTTTTTATTTCCATATTTTTGTTAAACTGAATTAAAATTCTTAACCTGCCATAGTTAGATTCAAACTCAAATTTCCTGGATTGTAATCTTGTAGCACCACCACTATAGTATCGTGCATGGTGTTAACCTCCTCAAACCTCCCACTCTAGTTAATCATACAGAACTCTTCCACTACCCCCTGATGACCAACAAGGTTTGTCTGTATATAATTTCACAAGTATCAAAAGTCACCATGCAAAAGTCACCATGCAAAAGTCCGTTGACCTCAGGTGGGATTTTCTGGTTTTGGGCCAAGCGCAGTCAGAAAATCCTGCCCTGTATGTTTTCAAAGAGGAGTTAGATATCGTTCTTGGGGCGAAGGGGATCAAAGGATTGGGAGGAAGGTGGGATCAGGCTATTGAGTTAGATGATCAGCCATGATCACAATGATTGGCAGAGCAAGCTCAAAGGGCCGAATGGCCTATTCCTGCTCCTATTTTCTAGGTTTTTATATACAAAGAACAATACAGCACAGGAACAGGCCCTTCAGCCCTCCAAGCCCACGCCGCTCCCTGGTCCAAACTAGACCATTCTTTTGTATCCCTCCATTCCCACTCCGTTCATGTGGCTATCTAGATAAGTCTTAAACGTTCCCAGTGTGTCCGCCTCCACCACCTTGCCCGGCAGCACATTCCAGGCCCCCACCACCCTCTGTGTAAAATACGTCCTTCTAATATCCGTGTTTAACATCTCCCCCCCCTCACCTTGAACCTATGACCCCTCGTGAACGTCACCACCGACCTGGGAAAAAGTTTCCCAGCGTACACCCTATCTATGCCTTTCATAATTTTATACACCTCTATTAGGTCACCCCTCATCCTCCGTCTTTCCAGTGAGAGCAACCCCAGTTTACCCAATCTCTCCTCATAACTAAGCCCTTCCATACCAGGCAACATCCTGGTAAACCTCCTCTGCACTCTCTCTAAAGCCTCCACGTCCTTCCGGTAGTGTGGCGACCAGAACTGGGTGCAGTATTCCAAATGCGGCCGAACCAACGTTCTATCCAACCGCAACATCAGACCTCAACTTTTATACTCTATGCCCTGTCCTATAAAGGCAAGCATGCCATATGCCTTATTCACTACCTTCTCCACCTGTGACGTCACCTTCAAGGATTTGTGGACTTGCACACCCAGGTCCCTCTGCGTATCTACACCCTTTATGGTTCTGCCATTAATCGTACAGCTCCCCCGTACGTTAGTTCTACCAAAATGCATCACTTCGCATTTATCTGGATTGAACTCCATCTGCCATTTCTATGCCCAAATTTCCAGCCTATCTATATCCTTCTGTAGCCTCTGACAATGTTCCTCACTATCTGCAAGTCCAGCCATTTTCGTGTCGTCCACAAACTTACTGATCACCCCAGTTACACCTTCTTCCAGATCGTTTATATAAATCACAAACAGCAGAGGTCCCAATACGGAGCCTTGCGGAACACCACTAGTCACAGCCGGAAAAAGACCCTTCCACTACCACCCTCTGTCTTCTGTGACCAAGCCAGTTCTCCACCTATCTAGCCACCTCCCCCTTTATCCCATGTGATCCAACCTTTTGCACCAACCTACCATGAGGGACTTTATCAAACGCCTTACTAAAGTCCATATAGACGACATCCACGGCCCTTCCCTCATCAACCATTCTAGTCACTTCTTCAAAAAACTCCACCAGGTTAGTGAGGCATGACCTCCCTCTCACAAAACCATGCTGACTATCGTTAATAAGTTTATTCCTTTCTAAATGTGCATACATCCTGTCTCTAAGAATCCTCTCCAACAACTTCCCCACCACGGACATCAAGCTCACCAGCCTATAATTTCCCGGGTTATCCTTCCTACCCTTCTTAAATAACGGGACCACATTAGCTATCCTCCAATCCTCTGGGACCTCACCTGTGTCCAGTGACGAGACAAAGATTTGCGTCAGAGGCCCAGCGATTTCATCGCTCGTCTCCCTGAGCAGCCTTGGATAGATTCTATCAGGCCCTGGGGATTTGTCAGTCTTTATATTCCCTAGAAAACCTAACACTTCCTCCCTTGTAATGGAGGTTTTCTCTAACGGTTCAACACTCCCCTCCGAGACACTCCCAGTCAACACATCCCTCTCCTTTGTGAATACCGACGCAAAGTATTCATTTAGGATCTCCCCTACTTCTTTGGGCTCTAAGCATAATTCCCCACTTTTGTCCCTGAGAGGTCCGATTTTTTCCCTGACAACCCTTTTGTTCCTAACGTATGAATAAAATGCCTTGGGATTCTCCTTAATCCTGTCTGCCAAGGACATTTCGTGACCCCTTTTTGCCCTTCTAATTCCTCGTTTGAGTTCTTTCCTACTTTCTTTGTATTCCTCCAGAGCTCCCTCCGTTTTTAGCTGCCTGGACCTAACGTACGCCTCTCTTTTCTTTTTGACCAATCCCTCAATTTCCCTGGTTATCCAGGGTTCTCGAATCCTACCCTTCCTATCCTTTTTTACAGGCACATGCCTATCCTGCAGCCCTAACAACTGTTCCTTAAAAGACTCCCACATGCCAGATGTGGATTTACCCCCAAACAGCCTCTCCCAATCAACAGCTGTCAATTTCTGCCTAATCCCACTAAAATTAGCCTTGCCCCAATCCAACACCTTACCCTTGGGACACCACTCATCCTTTTCCATCACTATCCTAAAGCTAACAGAATTGTGGTCACTATTTGCCACATGTTCCCCTACCGAAGCTTTGAAGACCTGACTGGGCTCATTCCCCAGTACTAGGTCCAGTATAGCCCCCTCTCTAGTCGGGCTATCTACATATTGTTCCAAAGAACCTTCCTGTACGCATTTTACAAATTCCTCCCCATTCAGACTCCCAACCCTACGCGATTTCCAGTCTATACCAGGGAAATTGAAGTCTCCCACTACAACAACCCTATTTTTCCTGCACCTATCCATTATCTCCTGACATATCTGTTCTTCCACTTCCCTTGGGCTGTTGGGGGGCCTGAAGTATACCCCCAACGTAGTGACTGCGCCCTTCCTGTTTCTGAGCTCCACCCACAGTGACTCGTTACACGACCCCTCTGAATTGTCCTCCCTCTGCACCGCTGTAATATGCTCTCTAACTAATACTGCTACTCCCCGACCTCTTTTGGCCCCTCCTCTGACTCGCCTAAAACACTTGTACCCCGGAATATTCAGTTGCCAGTCCTGTCCCTCTTTCAACCAAGTCTCTGTCACCGCAACCACATCCAAATTCCTCGTAAGCATTAAGGCCCTAAGTTCGTCTGTCTTACCTGCTACGCTCCTTGCATTGAAGTAGACACACTCCAGACCTCCAGGCCCAGTGAGGTCATCCTCCCCCAGAGTACTCTTCCTCTTTGCCAGCCTTGTCCTGGCCCCTAGCTCGTCCCCAGCCTCTACACTTGTAGATCTAATTTTTTGATCCCCACCCCCCCTGCCATATTAGTTTAAACCCACCTGAACTGCACTTGCAAAACTCCCAGCCAGGATATTCGTGCCCTTCCAATTTAGTTGTGACCCGTCCTTCTTGTACATGTGCCCTCCTCTCTTGAAAACTTCCCAGTGATCCAGGAATATGAAGCCCTCCCTCCTGGACCAGTCCTTTAGCCAAGCGTTCAATTGTACTATCTCCCTATTCCTAGCCTCACTGGCCCTAGGTATTGGGAGCAGCCCAGAGATTGCCACCCTGGAGGCCCTACTTTTTAGCCTATTTCCCAACTCCCTGAATTGCTCTCGGAGGATCCCCCTGCTCTTCCTGTCTACGTCATTTGCACCAATGTGTACAATGACATCCATTTCTTTATCCTCCCCTTTTAATATGCCTCCTGTCCGCTCGGAGACATCCAGTACTCCAGCACCAGGTAGGCAGACTACCATCCTGGAGTCCCGTTCGCACCCACAGAATCGCCTGTCCGTGCCGCTAACCGACGCGTCCCCCACCACTGACAGACAGCATGGTTTTGTAAGAGGGAGGTCGTGCCTTACATTTGGTGGAGTTTTTTGAGGAAGTGACAAAAACGGTTGATGAAGGAAGGGCCGTGGATGTCGTCTATATGGATTTCAATAAGGCATTTGACAAAGTCCCACATGGCAGGTTGGTTAAGAAGGTTAAGGCTCATGGGATACAAGGAGAAGTGGCTAGATGGGTGGAGAACTGGCTTGGCCATAGGAGACAGAGGGTAGTGGTCGAAGGGTCTTTTTCCGGCTGGAGGTCTGTGACCAGTGGTGTTCCGCAGGGCTCTGTACTGGGACCTCTGCTATTTGTGATATATATAAATGATTTGGAAGAAGGTGTAACTGGTGTAATCAGCAAGTTTGCGGATGACACGAAGATGGCTGGAATTGCGGATAGCGAAGAGCATTGTCGGGCAATACAGCAGGATATAGATAGGCTGGAAAATTGGGCGGAGAGGTGGCAGATGGAGTTTAATCCGGATAAATGCGAAGTGATGCATTTTGGAAGAAATAATGTAGGGAGGAGTTATAGAATAACTGGCAGAGTCATCAGGAGTATAGAAACACAGAGGGACCTAGGTGTGCAAGTCCACAAATCCTTGAAGGTGGCGACACAGGTGGAGAAGGTGGTGAAGAAGGCATATGGTATGCTTGCCTTTATAGGATGGGGTATAGCGTATAAAAGCTGGAGTCTGATGATGCAGCTGTATAGAACGCTGGTTAGGCCACATTTGGAGTACTGCGTCCAGTTCTGGTCGCTGCACTACCAGAAGGACGTGGAGGCATTGGAGAGAGTGCAGAGAAGGTTTACCAGGATGTTGCCTGGTATGGAGGGTCTTAGCTATGAGGAGAGATTGGGTAGACTGGGGTTGTTCTCCTTGGAAAGACGGAGAATGAGGGGAGATCTAATAGAGGTATACAAGATTATGAAGGGTATAGATAGGGTGAACAGTGGGAAGCTTTTTCCCAGGTCGGAGGTGACGATCACGAGGGGTCACGGGCTCAAGCTGAGAGGGGCGAAGTATAACTCAGACATCAGAGGGACGTTTTTTACACAGAGGGTGGTGGGGGCCTGGAATGCGCTGCCAAGTAGGGTGGTGGAGGCAGGCACGCTGACATCGTTTAAGACTTACCTGGATAGTCACATGAGCAGCCTGGGAATGGAGGGATACAAACGATTGGTCTAGTTGGACCAAGGAGCGGCACAGGCTTGGAGGGCTGAAGGGCCTGTTTCCTGTGCTGTACTGTTCTTTGTTCTTTGTTCACTATTGCTCTCCTAATCCCTCTCTTTCCTTTCCGGGGCACAGAGCCTGACTGTGTGCCAGTGACCTGGTCACTGTGGCTTACCCCTGGAGAGTCATCCTCCTCCACACTATCCAAAACAATATACTTGTTTTGGAGGGGGACAACCACAGGTGACCCCTCCACTAATTGCTCACTCCCCTCCCCTCTCACACCTGTCGCCGATCTATGTTTCTAGGATAATTTAGTCTGCCAGTGTGCAATGCAGTTTATTAAGTGGCAGATTTCCACAATCTCTGATTATTGAGGGTAATGTTTATCTAATTTAGTTACATCCTTAGATTATTCATCTTTTCTTGTGAAATTCTATCCTGATAAATTTATATTAAATTGAGGACAAAGAGTGTTTATTGGTTGGGAACCAATGAAAATCCCATATTCAATTTTGAATGTTTTTTTAAATTGTTTTTTATTTAATACCAATACAGGGAAATGCATAAATAAGCCTAATAAAGTGATCAAGGGACAATGCCTACGTGACGTTAGCATATGACTGTGAAGAGCAATCTAGTCCTAACAGCTGGTAACCAGGATTGTGACATCAGCCCACACTGAGGACATAGATTTCCAAACTGTTAATAGTTATATCAATATTCTGCTAGACAGTAAACAAATAATAACAGATATTGCTAAAATGCTCCATGCTCTTAAAATAGGTGAAGTCCCATGTCTGGTCAATTAAACAGTGGTTTTATCTCGCTCCATTACAAAAAGGTGAAATGAGAGGAAAGGAAGAGATAAAATTGTCTTTAAAAAAAACCCCAAAAGAATGAGATAATCCCAGAAACTACAAACTAGTATGTGTAGGGATTTGCTTTTTATACCTCTTCTGCAGTGTACGGACTCAATGATTTCTATGATATAGATATGATATAGGGGTGGCACGGTGGCACAGTGGTTAGTGCTGCTGCCTCACAGCCCCATGGACCTGGATTTGATTCTGATTTTGGGTGACTGCGTGAAGTTTGTACGTTCTCCCCATGTCTGTGTGGGTTTCCTCCAGGTGCTCTGGTTTCATTCCACACTCCAAAGATGTGCAGGTGAGGTGGATTGGCCATGCTAAATGTGTGGGGTTATGGGGATAGGGCAAGGGAGAGGGTCTGGGTAAGGTACTCTGTCAGAGAGTCAGTGCAGACTTGATGGGCTGAATGGCCTCTTCTGCACTGTGGGAATTCTATGATTCTATGATCATTTTGAGAGATTTAGTAGGTGAACATTTGTAAAAGTATAAATTAAAATACAAAATGCTGAGGAAGTGCAGCAGGTCATTAAGTGAAAGTGAAGACAATTTAACATTTCAGGGGAGTCACATCATCGTAATCGTCAAAGAGTCATTTTAATCATGCTGGTGCGTAATATGCTATTGCTTAATATTCCAGTTTTGTTTAAACATTTTTCATTTTGGTTACTGACAGAAAGCATTTTGAATGATTGGTGGGAAAAATATATATGAGCACCCTGTGAATATTAAGTGTGACATGACAAGAAAAGTGTGACACCTCTGATAAGGAAAGGCTGTCAGAACATTAGCTAGTGTTTTTAGTAACAAGTGATTCATATATGACTTTGAATGAAATGTGCCATGCAAGTACCAAATTTAATATATAATCTGCTCCCATTTTACGTCCAAATATTCAGTCTTTATTTATATATAATTCTTTGATTTTCAAAGCCAAATTTATTAGAAAATTTGAGTTTCTATACAGTATAGGCTGAGGAGCTGGATGATATAAAATAGAACTGCTACCTTGCTACTACTGGTAGAAGGGTATAATTATACCATGACAAGTATACTTTGGCAGTTCTTACTACAAATGTAGATATAAGAATTTAAAATGAAAAATAAAGTTGACACAAACATTGGAAAAACATGGAAAGTGTGAGCAGATGTAGATTTTAAATATATTACTAGTTGTGCTGCTGAATTTCATAGAATTGTTACAGCACAGGAGACCATTTGGCCCAATGGGTGGGATTTTACGGCCTTGCTCGGGCCAGACTGAAAGTTCTCGCCCGAGGTCAACGGAGATTTCCATTGCCTGACCCTCGCCCGCGCCAATTCCGTGACGGGTGAGGTGGTAGAGTTCTGGCCATTGTGTCTGCCCCTGCTCTCCATAGGAATATTTTACCTTGTGCTACTCCCTGCTTCCTCCCTGCAGGTCTGCACATTCCTACTTTTCAGATAACAATCCTATTTCCTCTTGAGTGCCTTGACTGAATTTGTCTCTACCAAACTCTTAGGTAGTGCATTCCAGGTCCTAACAACTTGCTGCCTGAAAAAAGGTTTTCCTTATGTTGCCATGCTCCTTTTGCTAATTGCCTTAAATCTGTGCCCTCTTGTTCTTGATTCTTCTATCAGCGGGATAATTTTTTCCCCTTTGTACTCTGCCCAGACCTATCATGATTTTGAATACCTCTATCAAATCTCCTCTCAACCTTCTCTTCTCTAAGGAAAACTTCTCCAATCTTCCTACATAACTGAAATGCCTTATCCCTATGACAATTCTTGTGAATCTTTTCTGTACTCTCTCTAATGCCTTCAAATCTTTCCTCAAGTGTGGCACCCAGAACTGGATGCAATATTCCAATTGACATAACTTCCTTGCTTTTATAGTTTATGCCCCTATTAATAAAGCCTAGGATACTATGGCCAGAATTTTACCAGCGTGCCCACCCCGATTCCGGGGGTGGGCGAGGCTCGGAGAACAGCATTCTCCATTGGCCTCGAGCGGGATTGTACAAACCTCGGGCGGACGTGCCAGTAAAATTCCACCCAAGGTGATTTATTAATCACACGTACTTAATCTGTCTTGCCCTTATCAATGATTTATGCAAATAGACACCCAGGTCCCTCTGTTCCTGCACCCCTTTAGAATTGTACCTTTTATTTTATATTGTCTCTCTGCATTTTTCTCACCAAGGTGAATCACTTCACACTTGCCTGCATTAAATTCTATGTGGCACGTGTCCACCCATTCCACCAATCTGTGTCCTTTTGGGGTTCTACTTTATCCTCCTTGTGATTCACAATGCTTCCAAGTTTTGTATCATCTGCATATTTTGTAATTGTTCCCTGTACACTAAGGTCAAGGTCATTAATATATATCAGGGAGAGCAAGGGCCTGAGGGAACTCCACTACATACCTTTCTCCAGCAAGAAAAACATCCATTAACCACTCCTTTCTGTTTCTTACACACAGGTTCTTCTTTCTGCCAGACCCCCTTTGGTCTGCCTTTTTCTCTTCACTTTTGCTTCTCAGCTAAATGTTTGCTTTCCCTTCTGTCCACATCCGTTCCTTTCTGTCCGCTTTTTAATGTCTGAATGGAAGTGGCTGGGGGTGGGGGGCGGGGGGGGGGGGGGGGGGGGCGCGGGGGGGGTGTCGGTTGGCAAGGGAGGTGGGAGAATGAAAGACGTGATATGCCAGGGGAAGAAAATACCAACTGCTGCAGTCTGCATTATGAGTGGGAATTATGAGGAAGAAGTGATCCTCAGCAATGTCCTTCACACCCCCTCCTTAGTCACTCGCACTTCTCACCAACCCCTCACTATTATTGTATGTCCCTACTCATTTGCATTCTAACCACACCCCTCACCCTCAGTTTCCCAAGGGGAGATGGCAAGATACTGAGGACCCCCTTACCCTGCAACATTTTCTACCTAACCTTTCCATTGGATTTGCTTAAAGAAACTTTGTTTTCAGAATTCAATACTTTTAATAACTCACGTTATAATGAAGAATGAGACGGGGCAGCCTGGCTTTGCTTCTATTTGTGTCTTTCTTGTCTGACGCATAGGGCTGAGTTTTCATTCACTGGTCCCATTCTTGCCATTGAGATGAAATATTGGTTGGCAACCTAGAAACACTAGGCAGTGGATCCCAAGGGAACGTTTAGAGAAGGCAGCAAATTAAGAGGCTGCCTCCAGGAACCTGTGCAATTTAGGGTGGCAGACAGACTCCATAGCCAGGAGGGCCAAAGGGATTGCTTGAAGATCTGGGCATCCGATAGCTCTATGATGAGAGGTGGGCACTGCCGATGTAGATAGGAAATCGCGAGGGCACCTCAAGGTGGAGGCACCCTCTGAGAATCATGGTTATGGGGACGGGGTGGGGGTGGAAATTAAATAAGGCTTCGCTGACCTCATGATCTTAGGACAGGAGGTCACTTCCATTCTTTTTTTACCTCAGGAGGGTGCCCACCAATTCTCCATGAAAATATCTTCCTCTGGGTAATTTCGCAGTGAGAAGTCTCACTCACCTGACGAAGTGGATCTCCCACTCACCTGACGAAGGAGCAGTGCTCCGAAAGCTTATGGTATTTGCTACCAAATAAACCTGTTGGACTTTAACCTGGTGTTGTGAGACTTCTTACTGTGTTTACCCCAGTCCAACGGCGGCATCTCCACATCATAATTTCGCAGTGGCAGCCTGGTACCCGCCTCCGTTTCTGCTTTCGAGAGATACATGCCCTAACCTGTTCAATCTTTCCCAATTGGTATGACAACTCAGTTCTGGCATTATTCTGGAAAATTTTCTTTGCACCTTCTCCAATATCTTGAGGGGCTGACAGATAGGGGTCTATTATCTCTTGAAAAAAGGTAGCTGAGGGGTGACCTAATCGAGGTTTTTCAAATTATGAAAGGGAGCGTGGATACACAGAGAATAGGTGGAATCTTGTGAAAGTGTTGGGATCTCGGCTGCTGGCTGGAGAGCCCGCAAGGGCCTCTTTACGGAAAGGCCCACTGTATTTTGTGCCGCTTTGGCAATTGACAGGCTAGCATCAGTCCTTCCCACAGGATCAAGGACCCTGGGGTGGAGGTCCCACTGCTTGAAGACAGCCAGCCAGTCAATCAGAGGCCAGCAGCTCTTCTGTTCTTAGCTGTGCCACTGGGAAGGCAGCTGCCAGTCTGATGCTCACCAAAGGCCTCAGATTGAGGGGGCACCCAAACACAGGCAAGTGTTGGTGGGAAGGAAGTTGCGGAGTGGGAGTTGAGGGTTGTGGGGAATTCAACAGCAAGAGCAGGCATTGGCTCTAAGTGCCCCCCCCCCCCCCCACCCCCCCAAAGATGCCAGGTTCCTTGGTCAGGCACTGAATCCCATTGAACAAGGGACCTCCCCTAACTCAACACCAGCCCCACACACCCCACCGGAGCCAGAGTCCATAAGCAAACACACCAAAGTTTGCTTGTCAGGTTCATGTTGTTCCATTTCCCACACCCAGTGGTGCACAAGGTAGATGTTCATCTGCTCCCATTGCAATTTGTTTTCCTGGAACAGGTCACTCACCTGTCGGCAAAGGTTCATAGCTTGAGGTGATGCCACTCTGTATCAAGCATGGCTGACCAGGGGATTCTACCAATCTTACCACCTGCCATTGATATAGAGCAGCAATGGCAGGATGGGGCCCTCAAGTGGGCATTAATTACCCACTTAAGGTCCTCAATTGGCAGAATGGGAAGGTTATCCACGGATTTTCCTGCCACAGACTTAATCAGGATGGAGATGGGAAGGTGGTGAGGCACTGGCCATCTTCCCATTCAATTAAGTGCCCCCATAGCAGCAAACTCACCACAGAGGAGGGCAAAAGATTCCGCTCATTATTTTCACTTGTGGAGAAGAACATAACTGATGACCATCCATACAGGATCATCATCAAGAATTCAAATAGAAAATTCAAAAGCAACACCTTGACCCAAAGAGTATTGGGAATGTGGAACTCGTGACCAGGAGGCAGTGGTTGAAGTGAAGAGTATAGATGCATTTAAAAGGGAAGTTGGAGAAGCTTATGAGGCAGAAAAGAATGGATGGTTACAATGAAAGATTTGGATGAGGAAAGGTGGGAGGAGGCTCGATTGGAGCATAAACACCTGCATGAAACTGGTTGGACTAAATGGCCTGCTTCCCTTTCATATAACATTTCCACCAAGAATAAAATTCTAATGCGTTGTTGGCCGTTTAAAGGTCTTATTAAGCTATATTGCTACTTGTGGTCATTTGAATATCGGTACGCCCAGATCTCTCTGCTCCTGTACCCCATTTATACCGTTATTTTCCAGGGACTATGTGGCTTCCTTAATCTTCCTACCAGAATCTGCCACCTCACAGTTATCAATATTGAAATTCATATGCCAATTATGCAAGTTTATTAAAGTCTTCCTGTATTTTGTGCATAAGCTTTACATCCAAATTGGAGTCATATCGGCAATATATCTGCAATCTTTATGGCAGCACGGTGGCACAGTGGTTAGCACTGCTGTCTCACAGCGCCAGGGACCCGAGTTCGATTCCCGGCTTGAGTCACTGTTTGAGTGGAGTTTGCACGTTCTCCCCATGTCTGCGCAGGTTTCCTCTGAGTGCTCCGGTTTCCTCCCACACTCTGAAGATGTGCTGGTTAAGTTGATTGGCCATGCTAAATTGACCCTTAGTGTCATGGGGTTAGCAAGGTAAATAAGTAGGGTTATGGAGATAGGGCCTGAGTGGGATTGTTGTCGGTGCAGACTCGATGGGCCAAATGGCCTCCTTCTGCACTTTAGGGATTCTGTGAAATTTCTCTATGAAACATTTGAAATTGTACTTCTAATTTCCCATCCAAGTAGTTTAAAAATGTGTGAATGCATCATTCCGTCAGCCTTATTGACATTATAAATTAAAATCTGACTCATCAATGTAAATGTATAATCTTATGGTCTAAATAAAAAGCTGTTAATTTTTTCCAGAAAATACAGACGAGGTCACCAGTACCAAAAGTCAACCAGTGTTTTTTTTTGTGTTCAGAAGAAGAAGCGCTCCATAGAACCATAGAAAATTACAGCTCAGAAACAGGCCTTTTGGCTCTTCTTGTCTGTGCCGAACCATTTTTTGCCTAGTCCCACTGACCTGCACTTGGACCATATCCCTCCACACCCCTCTCATCCATGAACCCGTCCAAGTTTTTCTTAAATGTTAAAAGTGACCCCGCATTTACCACTTTATCCGGCAGCTCATTCCACACTCCCACCACTCTCTGCGTGAAGAAGCCCCCCCTAATATTCCCTTTAAACTTTTCTCCTTTCACCCTTAACCCCTCTGGTTTTTTTCTCCCCTCGCCTCAGCGGAAAAAGCCTGCTTGCATTCACTCTATCTATACCCATCAAAATCTTATACACCTCTATCAAATCTCCCCTCAAT
This sequence comes from Mustelus asterias, assembly GCF_964213995.1. Taxonomy (NCBI): domain Eukaryota; kingdom Metazoa; phylum Chordata; class Chondrichthyes; order Carcharhiniformes; family Triakidae; genus Mustelus; species Mustelus asterias. The sequence goes on along the minus strand of NC_135801.1, from coordinate 79,688,600 downwards.
CTTCTACGCTCCAGGGAATAAAGTCCCAACCTATTTAATCTCTCTCTGTAACTCAGCTTCTCAAGTCCCGGCAACATCCTTGTGAACCTTCTCTGCACTCTTTCAACCTTATTTACATCCTTCCTGTAACTAGGTGACCAAAACTGTACACAATACTCCAAATTCGGCCTCACCAATGCCTTATATAATCTTACCATAACACTCCAACTTTTATACTCGATACTCCGATTTATAAAGGCCAATGTACCAAAGGCACTCTTTACGACCCTATCCACCTGTGACGTCACGTTTAGGGAATTCTGTACCTGTATTCCCAGATCCCTCTGTTCAACTGCACTCTTCAGACTCCTACCATTTACCCTGTATGTTCTACTTTGGTTTGTCCTTCCAATGTGCAATATCTCACACTTGTCTGCGTTAAATTCCATTTGCCATTTTTCAGCCCATTTTTCTAGTTGGTCCAAATCCCTCTGCAAGCTTTGAAAACCTTCCTCACTGTCCACTACACCTCCAATCTTTGTATCATCAGCAAACTTGCTGATCCAATTTACCACATTATCATCCAGATCATTGATATAGATGACAAACAACAATGGACCCAACACCGATCCCTGCGGCACACCACTAGTCACAGGCCTCCACTCAGAGAAGCAATCCTCCACAACCACTCTCTGGCTTCTTCCATTGAGCCAGTGTCTAATCCAATTTACTACCTCCCCATGTATACCTAGTGACTGAACCTTCCTAACTAACCTCCCATGAGGGACCTTGTCAAAGCCTTGCTGAAATCCAGGTAGACAACAACCACCGCCTTCCCTTCATCCACTTTCCTGGTAACCTCCTCGAAAAACTCTAATAGATTGGTCAAACATGACGCTCCTCACTTCTTTCTCCCTTTCTCCATCTGTCTCTCACTTTCTAACATTTATAGAACACCAAGTAAAGGCTATGACATGAGTGGAATCAGAAATTGTCATTATTCTCCCTCGCTTAGGCACAGACCCACATAATATTAAAAAAACTTCCTGATGTCACCGAAGTAAAATTTCCAAAATTTGAGGTCCAACTTTTGTGTGAGGAAAGGGAGATAGGAATTGGTGGGAGGGAGTGTTGGCAGTGGTGGGGATGGGGGTGGTGGGGATGGGTGGTGGAGGCCACCGAGGGACTGAGCGGGAGCCAGTAGAAGGTGAGGCTTTTAGAGGGCTTAGGAAAGCTGGAAAGGCACAAGGCCTTGCGCACTATAGAGGGGTTGAGGAGAGCCGGGGAGAGGACAAAGGGGAAGTTTTAAAAGGGTTTGTGAAGCTTTGGGGAAGGTATTTTTTATGCTAAGTGTCAGAATTAGCTTTTTTCTGAGCCTTGCGGCTGATCATTCTACTTGCAACTTTTTTCTTAAAGTCCTTTTTTCTCGAGAGAAAATTGGATACATAATTAAAACAGGTGAAGATCCAAGACGATGGAAAAAAGCCAGATCCAGAGCCTACTCATCCGAACGCAATCTGAGGAGGGGTAGTGGGGGGACTGAAAAGAAGCATTACATATTTACGTATGTTAGGGTCTAATGCCTGTTTTAGACGGTTGCCTGGGGTGCCTGAAAAATGGCGCAACCTAATATCAGGTCAAATGTTTTTCAGATATCCTTGAGGCACAGGGTATTGGACCTTGAAGTTGGCCCTCATTTTGTCCATTTTAGGTCCATATTGAAGATGCTATATGAATGGGTTTATTGTTGTTGCTGCAGTGATGATGACTGCTGATGTAACTGCTTACCTACTGCCTTCAGCCTCTGAGCTCCATGTCCAACTGAAGGGATAGTTTGTTTCAATCTTTTGGATAAAAATAATAGGATAAATTATGTTTGGTGAAGGACACTTTCTGGTGTAACAGGTTATATTGTTTCCATGACAGAGTGAAGAAGCTTATAACAGAGGCCCTGAACAAGAATCTGTTTCTGAAACGATTGGAGCCACAGCATGTCAGAGACATGGTGGAGTGTATGTATGAGAAAAACTATCAACACGGTGACTATGTTATTAAACAAGGGGAACCAGGCAACCATCTTTTTGTGTTGGCAGGTACTCTCCATTTTGGAATTTTATAACGTTTTTGAATTTACTCTTGAAGTTACTGTGTGGGAGGAATTTCTCCAGTCACTGTATGTTATTTCATCATGGGGATGGACTTTGGGTGACCAATGAGCAGAGCACCCGTTGGCCCTGGAGTGAGTTCATTTTGAGGACCCAGGACTCGTCAATGCTCAGTTGGTAAGCCACAGGTAAAGAGGAGTGCTATGGGCTGCTGACACGCAGCCGTTTTCAATATCAACCAGCTCCGTCAGCCTTCAGGCAAGAAGAAGATAGGTCTGTGGAGCCTGAGAGCAGGTAGGGGTAGCGTGAGGGAGTCTTGTCTTCTCTCAAGAAAGGCGAGTTAGGGGGGAACACTAGTGCGGCAGTGCCCAAGGCTGGTTTGGGGGGGGGTCTGAGAAAGTAACCTTGTTCCTCGTATCCCCACAAATCAGTAAATCTTATCTTCTGAACTCCTTTTTCCACACCTGCTCCACCGGGTGCTTTCCTAAAATGCGAAATAGAGCCTTGAGTATGTCATTGGATCACGATTTGAACGTTGAAAAGCTGACCACTTGTCTCAGGCAGATAGGCCCAGGGGAGGATTAGACATTCATGGCGACACCAGGCCCAGGCAAGGGAATCATTTCCTGCCCCTTCATGGTGCACAGTGTCCCATTCCTGTAAGAAAAGAGGCAGGAAAACCTCCCCTAAATATCCGAGGCTCTCATTTAGTCGTTACCTGTAGCAAAATTATAAACAAATCTCTTAACAGCAGATGGTGAATCGAGTTATTGTTGCACAGTATCTGTTTTCAATGAGTTAAATTTTAACAATCATGTAAAATTAAAGTCAGGAGTATCAGGGCGAAGAACTAATAATCTCTTTATTCTGTTGAAAAAAATTATAAAAACTAAAAAAAAACTCGCATTTATATCCTGCCTTTTGCAGGACATCCCAGAGTGCTTTATTTCCAACCAATGAAATACTTGTTGTTGCAGTTAGTCACTGTTGTAATGTAACAAACCTGACAGCCAATTCCAAACAACATACTCTCACAAATCGCAATGAAATAAGTGATGGGATCATCTGTCTTTATCTGTTGGTTGCAGGATCACTGTTGGCCAGGACAACTGGAGAACTTCCCTGCCCTTCTTCATAATAGTGTATATTCATAATTATGTCCCAGAATTTTTTCTATCTACATGGGAGTGCAGGTAGGATCTCAGTTTAATATCTCATCTGAAAAACAGGACCTCTGACAGTGCACCGCTCCATCAGTACTGCGCTGGAGCCTGAATTTTACGATCAAGTCCCAGGACTGGCGCTTGAATCCACAACCTTCTAACATAAAGCCAAGAGTCCTACCAAATGAGCTTTGGCTTCTACATTTAAAGTCAGATAAGCCCTATCAAGGTTGGGAGCAGGAGGCAAGTAGCTTTGAGCAAACTTGGGCTGCCCTTTCAACTAGGGGGCTCTCTTGTTGGGCACAGAGTACCTAAGAGGAGTGACCTTCTGCCCCATTCCCCCAGACCATTCTCCAACCCCCCAGGCTCTCAGCCAGGATGTCAAGTGGCCTGAGGATGGACAGGTCAACCAACAACTTACTGTCTGCAGGTAGACAATGGGCACAGCTTCAAAAGTAGTTCATTGGCTGTGAACTGCTTGGGGACATCATGAGACTGTGAAGGGTGAGGGACAGGGCTATATGAATGCAAGTGTTTTTCATTGTAAAGCGATTAAGATCATTTCAAACTCTGAAACATTTGCCATGGGTAAAACTGCTGCATTGGAAAACATTTTCCTGCATCTGATTTTATTCTCACTGGGATATTTTCTGTTTTATAATGTCCTTTCTTTTGTTCCTTTTGACAGAGGGCAAACTGGAGGTCCTGCAAAATAGCAAAATTCTAACGTCTATCAGTATATGGACAGCATTTGGTGAACTTGCTATCTTATATAACTGCACAAGGACAGCCTCTGTGAAAGGTACAGCTCTTCCATTACTCAATACTGCAATGAAATAATTGTTTAGCTTATTATTTGTTTGAACATTTTGTTTAAGACTGTGGACCCTCCAGTTAGTACCCTTTTTCTCATTTTTTGTACTTCACACACAGCCTTCTTTGTTCAATGTATTTATATTAGATTAGTGTCATTGAGGACTAAATAAATACAAGCATTTTATCTATTAACTATAAGATTATATGTGAAGCTGCAGTACTTAAGAGATTGATTCGGAAACCACATTAGAAATAACAATATAGCTTCCTTTCCTAACTGTCTCTTGAGGCAATTCAAAAGAATTTTAAATGGAGAATAATGAATCGCTATTGACTAAAAGACACAATGCTAACCTTGGGCTCAGATGATGTCATAAGCCATGACAACAAAGCAAAATCAATTCATAGCCATTATTTGATGCCAAAATTAGATTGCAATCATAAAATTGCACCTTGGCTTCTGTTAAGATTGTTTTCATTAAATGTGAGCGTTTATTGGGGTTAGAATCTAATACGCAATAATATTGATCCTGTTTGATTAAAAGGATATGTGAAGTGATTCTGAAAAATTACCTGAAGTTCCTTTCGAGTTGACTCATTAGTAGTTGTATGGCATAGTTACAGCAGTGATCTGGCTGTACATTCTGTTAATAACTTCATGGTGTACTAACAATAATAGCATAAATGATTCAATTTACTTTATCAAGTTGTGAACCATAGATTTGGCTAAAAATTGAAATTTGTACTATTAGGGTTTTTTTAGCTGAAGGCTACTTTTAGTTACTACTTCATCTAGGCAGTTGCTGGATGCATGAGCTGCATTGAACCCCAGTTTCCACAAGTACATTATATGAACTCGCACTCTGCTCAGTAAAACATGAGCACGAAAGAGAGGGTTCTGCAGGTAAACGTAAAAATGATTCTTGTGGGGCCAGCAGGTACAGAGGCACTTTTCCAGGACCCTTCATGGAAAGATTGGGCTCTTGCTGCCATTGTGGCAACCCCCCAGCCCCTTAACCTTTCTGTGTTTGAGTAACTTGTTTACATCCTCTGGTGACTTACCTCAAATTACAGGTGAATGGTCTCTAGCAGCCTTGAGTGAGCTATCTCTGGATAGCCATTTCAGCTGGCCAGCCAATTCCCATCACTGTCAATGAGGCCTGGTCACAAAAATGGATTGGACAACTCCTGTCACCTCTCAATGTGGCGAGCCACATGCTCCACTGGAGAATCTCAGAGTTATCACACAAATCCACAGCAACAGGTTTATTCAGATTGTTCGATGTGAAAAGAAGGGCAAATTGAAAGTTGATTGTCATTATTTGTGATGTGCTTATCCTCTTAAAGCTGTAAGCAGTGTCAAAACCTGGGTACTGGACCAAGACGTTTTCCGCAATATTATGAGAGGAACAACTCAGGCGAAACACGAGCAGTACAGAAATTTCCTCAGAAGGTAAAGGTCATTGTTGGCATTGTGCACTTATTGCAGGAGGATCTAAGGAGAAAAGAGAAAGAAAGACTTGCATTCATTTTGCGCCTTTCATAACCTCGTGATGTACAGTGCAATACAACTAAGAAAGGTTGAGGTGAAGTCACTGTCATAACGTAGGAAATGAGCCGGCATCTCCACATCATGACTACCATCGACACCACAAACTGCCGGCTCCAAGTGGAGAGGATCTCCAAGAAGATCGCGCATATCGACACAGACATCAAGTTTCTACACTTTAACCTGGTGTTGTTAAACTTCTTACTGTGTTTACCCCAGTCCAACCTTTAACATGGTGTTGTTAAACTTCTTATTATAACGTAGGAAACACAGCAGCCGATTTACACACAGCAATACCCACAAATGGAAATTTGAGCGTGACCAGATAATCTGTTTTTAGGTGTTGATTATGAAATAAATATTGATGAGGACATTGAAGTGCACACAATTTATAAGTTTGATCTGTAATCAGGATAACCTGTTTCAAAAATTAGAGCCTAATTCTGCACTCAAATCGTCATTTCAAAGAAAGTGTAAATTTAACCCACATCTTCATTTTTAACCAGCGCCTGAAACCTGTCACTGCTATTGATTTCATTTGAATAATTTTTAACCTTTCAACTTAACCTTGCAACCTGCAGCTAGTTGAGGACTAGTTTTGTTCACCCAATCTGTCCTGACTCTCCCTTGTCAAAGAAAAGCATCTGAATCGGTTCCCTAGAGAAATGAAAACCACATTTCCTTTCTGCTTCCCCACCCATCCTGAAATACCATGTACTGTCCTTGTCCCCGTTTTGTATTTCTGCAAATGTTAGCAGCTATACTGTATTTTTTATGCAAGCAAATTGATCCTGACCAGTAACACACAGGATCGAACAAACTGTTAGTTCAATGGCTTACATCAAAGTTTATTCAGTAATGATTCAGTAACTGGAAAGTTCATTGGAAACAAGAATGTTTTTTAATAATTTATGTTTCATACATTTCTCTAGTGTTTCCCTGCTTAAGAACCTACCAGAAGATAAACTTGTGAAGATAGTGGACTGCTTAGAAATAGTAAGTCATTCATTTGGAAGGAAATAATTGAAATATCATGCAGTCCCTCAATAAGCCTCCCTATTTCCCATTTTTGTAGCAAAATTAATGGGAGAAGTATTGGATAATCCAAAAGTAATGGAATGTTGCCTCTCACGTGTAGTTTAGGAATCTGAGCAGGAGGTTGTATTAAATTTATCAAATCATGGCTTAGAAATGTAAATACATATAGAGTAGGATTTTCTGGTCCTTCCTGCCGCCAGGATCATCTGGTCCTGCCGAAAGCAATCTCCCTGCAATGGGTTGTCCGACAGCAGGGTGGGCGAGCCATACAAAATGCCATAGACCTCAGTGGGAACGGTAGATCCCACCGGCTGCCAGTGGCAAGCTGGTTCCACCACTGGGAAGTGTACCATGGTGGGGCGGCTGGAAAATCCTGGCTATAGTTTCTTGAGGGCAGGAATTCCACCACCGCCCCCCCACCCAACAGGGTGGAAGTCTGACCCTCGCCTCCTCAAGGACACCGATGGCATGTAATTGCTACGGGGCATCCTCGTTGAACATTGGTTGGTGCGAGACCAATGTTTCTCCCCACAGCCACCCCGGAAAATGAATCCCCAAGATTTACCAAGTATTTATCCAATGTTTGAAATCTAGACATTTTAGTAAGCCCGTACCATGAAAACTCTCTCAAATAAAATGCTTGGCTTTTTTTTTAGTAAGATCAATTTTCTTCCCTTTTTAACAGTGCTAATGATGTCACTGCTTAGAGTATCCTGTAGGGATTAGGGAGTCTGGAGGTATAAACTCACTCACATTTCCTGTCGGACCTAATAGACTCATGACCTTCCTGGGAATGTATTTCCTTCTCCTCAATAAAAGTGTTTTAATGGAATAGGGTCAGCTGTTGGATGCAAATCTAATTGTGATTAGGAAGTACATAATAATGGATGATTACAGACTGTGGGATTTCATTTTAAGATGAATGCATTTTCCTCTGAAATACAAGAACATGCGAGCATAGGTTTTGTGAAAGAAATGGTTGTGATAAACTTCTGAAAATGTAAACAGTAAGAGGTTGTTTTGGCCAAAGGGTGAAAACAGGCACTAAATTGAGTTACGTTGATAAGCAAAGGCTGTTTGAAAATCCGATTTAGCACACCACTCTGATCCTAATTGATGATTACCATTGTTCTATAGACTCGCCTGGAGGTGGTAAACCAGACAGACACGGGCACATTTCACACTCAACTGTCAATTAAACACAATTTTTGATCGGGCTATCTGTATGGCCTCCTCTCACTTGCTTCCTCTGACAATATGAAGCACATTGACTTGTGCAGAGTGGCACATTGCAGGATCATAGAATCCCTACAGTGCAGAAGGAGGCCATTTGGCCCATCGAGTCTGCATCAACCACAATCCCACCCAGGTCCCATTCCCGTAATCCTACATATTTATCTTGTTAATCCCCTGACACTAAGGGGCAATTTATCATGGCCAATCCACCTAACCCGCACATCTTTGGACTGTGGGAGGAAACCAGAACACCCGAAGGAAACCCACGCAGACAGGGGGAGAACGTGCAGACTCTGCACAGACAGTGACCCGAGGCCGGAATTGAACCCGGGTCCCTGGTGCTGTGAGGCAGCAGTGCTAACCACTGTGCCACCGTGCCGCCCCTGACTTGGGGGTCGAATGTACAGGTCCTTGTGGAGGAAATCCAGCAGGGAAGGGATGTGCTGTAAATCCAGAGAGAAAAGTTGTCACCTCCCTCTCCTGCAGCAACTGACGATGTTCAGCCTGGCCTCCTGATCTCCTCCCATTTATTTTGCAGACCAATAGGGAGCTCCCCCCCCACCCCCCCCCCCCCCCCCCCCCAGCAAAATTCCCCATGGTCAAGCATTTCCTTTCACCTATAAGTTGCCCAATAGTGGAGTAGGAGAGTTCTTAACTTTTAAAAATATATAAATATATTCTTTCATGGGCATTTAAGAATCAGCCACATTGCTGTGGGACTGGACCACAAGCAAGGACGGCAGACTTCCTTCCCTGAAGGATATTAGTGAACCTGATGGTTTTTTTACAACGACTGATGAGGGTTTCATAAACACCATTAGTGAGCCTTGTGAGTTTTTAACTGAATTCAAGTCTCAACAACTGCTGTGGTGGAATGTGAAGCCATGTTCCCAGAGAACTCTGGAATACTAGTCCAGTGACATTACCACTGTGCCCCCAATAGTGAAGTCCTGGATTCATTGCTAGGGTTGGCAAAGTCATGACAAAGTGCTTTAGAGGTCCGCTTCACAGCTCCAGCAGCAACTGAACATGAAGTACATGGAACAGTATTTAACATCCACATTAAGACCTTCTTTACTCCAAAACAGCTGGTCGCCGTTGGATGCATTAGGATAAGTCCTATCTGCTAAAATACTGTGCATCCTCTTTAATAATTACTAGCAAGTATTCCCCCCCCCCCACCCCCATAGTTCATCTCATAGAAATCAAAACAAAATCCATGCTACCTGTTCCCTCTGTTTCCAGAATCTATGCATATCAAGTGCATAAGATTGTCGTTGTCTGTGTTATTTGCAGGATTCTGGCATTACCTGGTGTTAGAGCTACTGAGACTTAACAATGTCGTATCTTCCCGTCGCTTTGAATGAGGTGCATGGGTGGAATTTTATTGGTCCTTTGGAGTGGGCTGGATAGCATGAAGGGGGTATCGTGTCTGTGGCCTCTCTCCACTGCTGGTATTTTACCCATGATGGGGAGGTATTGAGCAAATTGAGGCCCCTAAGTGGCCAATTAATGGTCACATCAGGACCTCCTGCCACTGCTGCAGGCATTTTATGAGCAATGGTAGGAGAGGCTTCCATGCCATGTGGTGATGGTGCCAATTGAACACTGATGGCATTGTTGCAGAGCAAGGGTTATGGGCTTCTGTCCCGGTATCCTATGCCCAATGGCATCTCCACTCCCCTCCTCCTCTACCACTTCCCCACCATGGTGTTAGCCACTCTTGCACGTTTTGCCCACCACCCCTCACCTGGGGTCTGTCAGACTGGCTCCAGCAAAATATCAGCAGGCAAATGTTGGCCTACTTTCACCCAGGTCACCACATGGAAGTCTCAGTGAATCTCATACCTGCTGTCAGTAGAAATTAGCTGCACTGTGGGCTTTAGTTGAGGCCTGGAATGACCAGTTGCCATTTCTAGGTTACCTTTTGCATCCTAACTGGGCCTTCAGGTCAATCAGTCTTCTTCCCCCATCCACTCTTTTCCCCAAACTCTGCCACCTTTCAGGATTACATTAAATGGCATTGCAGCACCATAAATCTCATCACCAAGTGTCCTTGCACTTCTAAGTATCAGCCCTAACTTTCTGTGGCGATTTTAAATTGTGTTTACGGCGCAAATGTACCTTCCTAAAACTTATGGAGAGGTTGATGGTGAACCCAATGTTTTCATGGGACTAACAGAGTGATGCTAATCATCCAGAAATTAATGCTGAGTCACAACTCACAGTGTATCTCTTCCCTGCCACAAATTGCTGGACAATTTATCCATTAATAACGGCATGTACAATTAATTCAATATAATTTTCCCAGTAAATCCTGGGCCATTATTCCAAATATCATGGACAATGCTTGTGTTCTGCAAGAAAATTCAGCCCTGGAAGTATGTGGGTTTTGGATAATGAGAGGTCTATCGTGGTTCAGACAACAATCAGTTAACACAAGTAGGAGAGAAATTAATTGGGAATCGTTACGTGCCACTTTGGCAACAGGAAGTAATTGGTTTACAATATTTTCAAGAATAGACAGTACAACAGATAAAGAAGGCAGATTTAATCTTATGACCAAAATAAATTTAAGGGTGGAGTGCAAACTTTTATAAAGTGGTGAGCTGTTTTGATAAGAGGAAATACAGAACAATAGGGCCTTGAATTTTGTGACCTTTTATCTGTGTCCCAATTGAGAAATAGCTGAGTTACATTCTTGCTGTGTCAGAGTCAGGAATTCCGAAGATCAGGAGTTCCTGCACCAGGTGCACAGTTGGGATCCAGCATTTGTCCGGCAGCCAGTGGGCTGAGTGGGTATATGAGAGCGCATTTGCCAAGATCCCATATTTGCATCAGGGACTGGTAGCAGTGAAAGGTTGCATGTGTACCCTTGGTTTCCTGATAAATCACTGGTTGTAAGGCTGTCCTGGTGGTTTGAGATCTGGGGAGATTTTTACCAGTGGGTCGAAAGATGCAATTTCACATCCAAACATGAAAATTGAATGTTGGTCCAATCTGGAACTTCTAACAAAAGCTTTTGATTTCTTTTAGGAATACTATGATAAAGGAGATTACATTATCCGGCAAGGTGAGGAAGGAAATACCTTCTTCATCTTGGCAAAGGGAAAGGTAAGACTTTCAATGTTATTAGATGTATTCAGTCAGAAATAATATCCCCCCACCCTACATTTACAAATGCGCCTTCCGCAAACTGTAGCATTAGTCAGACAATGTATTTATCTAATAACCCAATATCCTCAGATTAATGCTCTCCTGTGTGCACTTTCTCATTTGCCTGGTAGAAGATTCAAAAATCAATGAGTTTTCTTAAAACCAGGATGGAGAAGGATTTATATATATTCCGCAGGCAGAATTGCCTCAGTTTAATGGACAGGATTGTAAGTCCCAAATTACAAATTTGTCTCTCAGGCATGAAGAGTGAAAACCTTCTGCATTTCTGTATTGAATCATTCAGCCACTAAAACACAAAACAGTTCTGTCAAACGGTTCTCCTTGAAGTCTCAATTCATGTTTATCTTTATGATATTGAACAGTCTGCTGCACATTTACAGCCTTTTTCCCCTGTACTTTAACCAACCATAGGAAGAATAGACAGGAAGGAAAAGGTGGTGGGGTCGCGCTATTAATAAGAGATAATATCAGGGTAGTACTGAGGGATGACATAGGCTCTGAGGAACAAAACGTGGAATCATTATGGGTAGAGATGAGGAATAGTAGAGGGAGAAAGACACTAGTAGGTGTGGTATATAGGCCCCCAAATAATAATGTTGAGGTAGGGAGGGCTATAAACAAGCAGATAAGGGATGCGTGTAAAAACGGAACGGCAATAATCATGGGGGACTTCAACATGCACATAGACTGGCAGACTCAAGTCGGTAAGGGTGGAATGGAGGAAGAGTTCTTAGAATGCTGTCGGGATAGTTTCCTTGAACAGCATGTTACGGAACCGACGAGGGAACGAGCTATTTTGGATCTGGTATTGTGTAACGAGGTAGGTAGAATTAAGGATCTTATTGTGAAGGACCCTCTTGGGTCTAGTGACCACAATATGGTCGAATTTCTGATTCAGATGGAAGAGGAGAAAGTTTGGTCCCAAACCAGTGTCCTCTGTTTGAACAGAGGGAAATATGATAGGATGAGGGATGAATTGGCTAAGGTAGACTGGGAGAGCAGGCTGGCAGGTAGGATAGCTGAGGAACAGTGGAGGATTTTTAAGGAGATCCTTTTCAGTTCTCAGCAAAAATATATTCCAGCAAAAAACAAAGATTGTAAGAAAAGGGAGAACCAGCCGTGGATAACGAAGGAAATAAAGGAGAGTATTAAAATAAAAACAGCTGCGTACAGAGTGGCCAAAAATAGTGGAGAAACAAGTGATTGGGAAAAATTTAAGAAACAACAAAGAGAGACTAAGAAAGCGATAAAGAAAGGAAGGATAGACTATGAAGCTAGGCTAGCAATTAATATAAAAAATGATAGTAAAAGTTTTTATAAATATATAAAAAGGAATAGAGTGGCTAGAGTGAATGTTGGACCCTTGGAGGACGAGAGGGGGGAGTTAATAGTGGGAAATGAGGATATGGCTGAGTCTTTAAATAAGTTTTTTGTGTCCGTCTTCACGGTGGAGGACACAAATAGTTTGCCAAATATTAACGATAGAGGGTTGGCAGCAGGAGAAATACTTAATTCAATTAATGTTACCAGAGAGGCAGTGCTGGGTAGACTAATGGGACTGAAGGTGGACAAGTCCCCGGGTCCGGATGGAATGCATCCCAGGGTATTGAAAGAAATGTCAGAGGTAATAGTGGATGCGTTAGTGATTATTTATCAAAACTCGTTGCATTCTGGGGTAGTGCCAGTTGATTGGAAAACGGCTAATGTTACGCCGCTGTTTAAAAAAGGAAGGAGACAAAAGGCGGGTAACTATAGGCCGGTCAGCTTAACGTCTGTAGTAGGGAAAATGCTGGAATCCATTATTAAAGAGGAGATAGCAGGGCATCTGGATAGAAATGGTTCGATCAATCAGACGCAGCATGGATTTATGAGGGGAAAGTCGTGCTTGACGAACATGTTGGATTTTTATGAAGATGTGACTAGGGCGGTTGATGGAGGAGAACCGGTGGATGCGGTGTTTTTGGATTTCCAAAAGGCGTTTGATAAGGTGCCCCATAAAAGGCTGCTGAAGAAGATTAGGGCACACGGAGTTGGGGGTAGTGTGTTAAAGTGGATTGGGGACTGGCTATCCGACAGGAAGCAAAGAGTCGGAATAAATGGGTGTTTTTCCGGTTGGAGGAAGGTAACTAGTGGCGTGCCGCAGGGATCAGTACTCGGGCCACAACTGTTTACCATTTATATAGATGATCTGGAGGAGGGGACGGAGTGTAGGGTAACGAAGTTTGCAGACGACACAAAGATAAGTGGAAAAGTGAATCGTGTGGAGGACGGAGAAGATCTGCAGAGAGATTTGGACAGGCTGAGTGAGTGGGCGAGGATATGGCAAATGGAGTATAACGTTGAGAAATGCGAGGTTATACACTTTGGAGGAAATAATAACAAATGGGATTATTATCTCAATGGAAACAAATTAAAACATGCTACCGTGCAAAGGGACCTGGGGGTCCTTGTGCATGAGACGCAAAAGCCCAGTCTGCAGGTACAACAGGTGATCAAGAAGGCAAATGGGATGTTGGCCTATATTGCGAAGGGGATAGAATATAAAAGCAGGGATGTCTTGATGCACCTGTACAGGGCATTGGTGAGGCCGCAGCTGGAATACTGTGTGCAGTATTGGTCCCCTTATATGAGGAAGGATATATTGGCATTGGAGGGAGTGCAGAGAAGGTTCACCAGGTTTATACCGGAGATGAGGGGTTTGGATTATGAGGAGAGGCTGAGGAGATTGGATTTGTACTCGTTGGAGTTTAGAAGGATGAGGGGGGATCTTATGGAGACTTATAAGATAATGCGGGGGCTGGATAGGGTGGAGGCGGAGAGATTCTTTCCACTTAGTAAGGAAGATAAAACTAGAGGACACAGCCTCAAAATAAAAGGGGGTCGGTTTAAGACAGAGTTGAGGAGGAACTTCTTCTCCCAGAGGGTGGTGAATCTCTGGAATTCTCTGCCCACTGAGGTGGTGGAGGCTACCTCGCTGAATATGTTTAAAGCGCGGATGGATGGATTCCTGATCGGTAAGGGAATTAAGGGTTATGGGGATCAGGCGGGTAAGTGGTACTGATCCACGTCAGATCAGCCATGATCTTATTGAATGGCGGGGCAGGCTCGAGGGGCTAGATGGCCTACTCCTGCTCCTATTTCTTATGTTCTTATGTTCTTAAGCTTTCCATTTTCCACTGCTACATTTTATTTTTGTGGAGAAAACAATATTATAATCAAATTACTTTTACACATTTACTTTTATGAGTTCAGTTCAAAGTTACAATCAATTTGAAACCATTTTCCTGCAACTTACAGCTTTGGCCATTAGACAACAACTTGTGTTTATGTAACAGTATAGAATCATAGAATCCCTACAGTGCAGAAGAAGACCATTCGGCCCATCAAGCCTGCACTGACAACAATCTACCCCAGTCCTATCCCCGTAACCCCACATATTTACCCTCCTAATCCCCCTGACACTAAAGGACAATTTGGCATGGTCAGTGCACCTAACCTGCACATTTTTGGATTGTGGGAGGAAACTGGAGCAAACCCACCCAGACATGGGGAGATTGTGCAAACTCCACACAGACAGTCACCCAAGGCCAGAATTGAACCCGGGTCCCTGGCGCTGTAAGGTAGTAGTGCTACCCACTGTGCCACCGTGCCACCAATGCAGTGACTTTGATATATTTAAAAGAACCTGAAGCTTTTTGGATCAGTAGGATTCTGCTCTGATTTTATTTAGTCCCCCATTAGGGTGGTGCCACCATAGAAATCCCATCCCCACTGTGTGGGACATAGGCAATGACCTTAATCTAAAAAAAATAAAGAAAGTCTTGTTCTGCTGCATTCTGCTGACCTGGAACTCAGAGTTTCTATGTGGTTATATCTGCTCATTTACAAACAGAAACAACTTTGCCTAATTGGACCTCTTCCCTGCAGGAAATACTTGAGCAATTGGTTTTCATGGGACAGAACAAATTAAGCGTAACACGAGTCAGAACTTTCAACTTTGGTAGGAGTGTAAACCAGGTTACTTTGACTCAGCTACCAATTATAAAGTTCATCCAAGTTTGATGGGAAGGAAAATGGAGTAGGGTGTGGGATAGGCAGCCTTTCCTAAATGGTCTGTTTTACTCACCTGTCAAAGGTGAAAGTTCAGCCCACAATTTTAGCTGCTTCATTTATTTATGTCCTCCCACTTCAATTTACTCATGAGCAATGGTGCAGGAAACACATCAACATCCTCAAACACAATCATCTTCTGTAACTGATTCGTGCATTTTTTTGAAAATGCAGCAGGAATTAGGTAATTTACATTTATTACATAAAAGCCTAACCCGTGGGCAGAATTTTACAGTTCCCCGCTGGCAGCCATTTGAAGGTGTAAAATTTCTCCAGGTGGCCTGCCTGCCCCAACCTGTTTGCAATTCTAAGGGGGGCCCACCCCCAGCTCACCCACCCTCATCTCGGTTGAGGACATCAAGTGACCATTTATTGACCTTAAGAACCGCTTCCCACCAAGCCTGGGTACAGGGATACAGGGGTACAGGGATGGGGGGGTGAACGGGAAACCCAACAGGTCATCCTGCTCAGGCCTCAGGCAGGAAGGAGGGAGATGATTACCTCAAAGGCCCACTTTCCACATCGGGACATTCACCCCCTGCCCCCACCCAAATCAATCCCCGCTGGTGCTCCACACACCTTCCCAGTTGCAATAACCCCCACCCACCCTCATCATGGAGGCACCCTCTTCCTTTCCCTGTAGCCTCATCAGCGGCCATCTCTATTGGTGGCAGAGCCAAGGTTTCCAAGCTGTCAGTCCTCTGATTGAGACAGCAGAAGCTGTGGGATTACTGTCCTCAATTGCTGGGCTCTTATTTTGTTACCACTGGTAATGTCCACCCAGGGTAGTTCTGTCTGCCTGTGGGTGTTCGCGAGTCGCTTTAGTTCTGGCAGTGCTGGTTTCATGCTGCTGGAATCTTCCTGCCACTGAAGCTGACCACCAACAAGACCCTCCCACCCCTCCCACCCTCCCCCCACCCCTCCATCCATGTGGACAGAGCCCATTAGCTGTCCAGAGGTAGTCGCTCGGCAACAGGTCAGAGGATCATCAATTCCTCCTCTAATTCTACCCCACTTCCAGAGACGCTAGTCATTCTATTGAGGCATGCCCCTCCCCAGTAATTGCCTGGCAGATATAGCCACAGATTTTTATCAATTGAAGAAATCCTCAAGGGGTAGCTCTATCTTGAGTCACCCTCATGATCTCCCACCTACATTGGTAGCACCCACATCTTCAGGTGAGGCCTCTGGCCATCCACAGCCTCAAGAGCTCCACTTGGCCTCCCCTGCTTAATTGACTGCCTCCTGGAAGATCAAGCAGATGGACAGAACTTGGACGCCATTGTCAGGACACGCTTATGGTCCAGACGTTGGGCTCTCTACACCCATTGGAAAATTCAGTCCCATGATTCTAGCACCTTCATGGTCTCTGTAGAACTACTTACAATGTAATAATGTCTGAAAACTTTCCCTTTGAACAAACTGAACCTTGTAAACATTTAGTTTAGGAGAGTAATTCCAATTAAATGTTCCGAAATGGCCTTCCACAATTTTTATGCTCTAATGAGTTTGATCATGACTGTTTTCTTGGCCAAGAGAGGGAACTACAGATTGTCCTGCAGATAAATTACGTTGAATAAACTCAGCAGAAGATCTGTGAGAAAGTTTGTGAGGTTGAAAACAGACCTAACATCTACATACAAGTGGATCCATTTACCATTATTAAAAAATGGCCTAATACTATACAAAAAGGGATTGTAGAACATGCCAAATACATCTGGGCTTATTGAATTCTGATTATGGACAGTGGGCTTAAGATCATAAGTTATTGCTTCAAGCAGAAAAGATAATTGGGAGAATGTGATAGCAGAACAAATAACTCAAAAGAGAACATAAGCTTAGTAGTGTTACAAAACTTGATTAAGGATAAATATCAAATAATTCACATTCATCAGAAGAGGTCAAATTTACATACCGTGAACGATTTCCACTTGTCTTAAGCTCGAGCATTTAGGTCATTCTGTCACCAAACATCCCTTTAGCTAATAATTGTCCTCTTGGGGTTGACAGCGATTCCATCAGATATGGTGTTCTGTTTTGAAGTGCTTTGGCAGCTGTTCCTCCTCAGGCAATATGCAAGGCCACCTGATCATCCCTGTGCACATTCTGTGAGTTACTAATGCATTGATTTAGTGAGGCAGTGCTAAGGGGGCCGATAATGAGCCGTTCCCACTTCCGTTACAGTTTGTCATTTTCTTCAACTTGTTTGAACCATTTCCCAGTACAGCTGTTTTGAAAGCCTCCTTAAAGTTTGAGTGAACAAGAACAACAAGAACAAAGAACAATACAGCACAGGAACAGGCCCTTCGGCCCTCCAAGCCCGCGCCGCTCCCCGGTCCAGGATTGAATCCTGAATCCAGGATCCCCGCCCAATTTTCCAGCCTATCTACATACCAATATCCTATCCACCGAGCTGTCCCTCACAGCTACGATGCTTTGTTCATTACAACCTATTAACTCACCCCCACCCCCCCATTCCAGACCATGTGATCTCCAGGGAGAGGCGAAAACCCAGAGTGAAAAACCCCAGGGCCAATATGGGGAAAAAAAAATCTGGGAAATTCCTCTCCGACCCCCTGAGGCGATCGAAACGAGTCCAGGAGATCACAATGGCCCTGATCGGAAAATGCTTCCCAACCCTAGTCATTTCCACTTCCACGAACACCATATGAAATCCCTGCCCCTGAGACAGGTTCCCAACTATCCGCAGTCTCGCTCTGTACTGGCACCAGCAAGATGATCATAGAATGAAGCCTTGAAACGAGAAACAAGGAACAATTAGCCCGCGCCGCTACCTGGTCCAACTAGACCACTCTTTTGTATCCCTCCATTCCCACTCCGTTCATATAGCTGTCTAGATAAGTCTTAAACGTTCCCAGTGTGTCCGCCTCCACCACCTTGCCCGGCAACACATTCCAGGCCCCCACGACCCTCTGTGTTAAATATGTCCTTCTGATATCTGTGTTAGTGGGTGAAAATTAGGGCCCAGGGTGGCACATGGTTAGCACTGCTGCCTCACAGCGTTGGGACCCAGGTTCGATTCTGGCTTGGGTGACTATACGTCTGTACGGAGACTGTACGGAGTCTGCACGTTCTTCCCGTGTCTGCGTGGGTTTCCTCCGGGTGCTCCAGTTTCCTTCCACAGTCCGAAAGACGTACTGGTTAGGTGCATTGGCCGTGCTAAATTCTCCCTCAGTATACATAAACAGGCACCGGAGTGTGGCAATTAGGGGATTTTCACGGTAACTTCATTGCAGTGTTAATATATGCCTACTTGTGACATTAATAAATAAACTTTAAAACTTTTAACTCTATTTCAGTGGTTGGATTTTGAAAGAGTTAAAAACTCACTAATTAATCTCTGGTACAGAAAATTAACTTATGTAGTTTCATTCCTTCAGATTTAAATTATTCTTGGAGATTTTTAAAATCAAAAGCATCGAAATAATTTTTAAAACCCCTTTCTTTTTCCATTTTATCTCTCTTAATCCCATCATTCTTTCCCTGTCTGTCAGTAATGATTCTTCAATTTGATTGGTTAAAGAGATACACAATTGCTTGTCCTGTTTACAGAGCTGTGTCCCAGATCCCATATAGGGAGCACTGTGCCAAAATGGATTTCCAAAACAAAAAACCCATAGAAAGTTTGTGGGTCAGTGTTAGTGCAATGAATACCTGGGACTGTGAAGGAATGGTGATTATAGTTCAAAGTCAGATTGATGTGTGACTTGGAGAGGAACTTGTAGATGGTATTGTTCCCAGGTGAATGCTCCTCTTGTCCTTCTAGGTAGTAGAGCCAACTAGTTTGGATGCTAATGTTGAGCTTCTTGAGTGTTGTTTGTGCTGCACTAATCCAGGCAAGTGGATAGTAGTCCATCACATTCCTGACTTGTGCCTTGTAGAAGTTGGATGGACTCTGGGGAGTCAGGAAGTGAGTTACTTACTGCAGACTCCCAACCTTCAAACTGTTCTTGTAGTCACAGTGACAGGGCCAGTTTATTTTCTGGTCGGTGATAACCCCAGGTTATTGATAGTGGGGGATTCAGCGATGGTGATGCCATTGAATGTCAAGGGAAGATGGCTACATTTTCTCCCCTTGAAGATGACCATTGCCTGGCATTAATGGCAGATGTTAATTGCAACTTGTCAGCTGGAGATTGAATTTTGTCCAGGTCTTGCTATATGCAGGCATGGACTCCTTCAGTGTCTGTGGCAAATGCCACAGGGGACAATTTCAAAATATATGGATGACACATAACTGAGAAGTATTGTAAACTGAACAGTGCAGAACTTCAAAAGGACATGGGCAAGTTAATGCAGTGGGAAGATGGGTGGCAGATGAAGTTCTGTGTGGAGAAGCATGAGGACATGCATTTTGGTAGGAAGAACACAGATCAAGAATATAAAACAAGGGGTAAAATTCTTAAAGGGGTGCAGGAGCAAAGGGACCTGACTATATATGTGCATAGGTCATTAAAGCTGGCAGGATAGGTGGAGAGAGCAGTTAATGAAGCATGTAGTATTCTGGGCTTTATTAATAAGGGCACTGAGTACAAGAGCAAGGAGGTTATGCTGAACCTATACAAGACACTAGTTAGATCTCAGCTGGAATATTGTGTACAGTTCTGAGCATCACACTATAGGAAGGATGTAAATGCATTGGAGAGAGAGCAGAAAAGGTTTACGAGAATGGTTCCAAGGATGAGAAGCATCAGTTATGAGGATAGATTGGAGAGGTTGAGACTGTTCTTCTTGGAGAGAAGGCTAAGAGGAGATTTGATAGAGATGTTCAAAACCAAGAGAGGGCTGGACAAAGTAGATAGGGAGAAACTGCTCCTGCTCACAAAAGGATCAAGGACAAGAAAGCACAGATTTAAAGTGATTCACAAATGAAACAAATGTGATGCAAGTAAAAACTTCACACAATGGGTAGTTTGGGGCTGGAATGCACTTTCTGGAAGTGTGCTGGAGGCAGCTTCAATTGAGACATATAAGAGGGCATTAGATGATTACTTGAATAGAAACAAAGTGCAGAGGTCTGGAGAATGGTACCAAGTTTGGGGAGTCAATGCAGATTCGATGAGCCTCCTGCACTGTAATAATTCTGTGTATATTGTTCAATCATCCCCCCCTTCAGACCTAGCATTGGAGGGAAGGTCAATTATTAAGCAGACAAAGATGGTTGGGCCTCGGAAACCACCTTCATGAGATCCTGTAGTGATTTCCTGGGGCTGAGATGATTGGCCTCCAGCAACTATAATCACCTTCCTTTGTGCTGGGAATGACTTGAACCAGTGGAAAGTTATCCTTACGATTCACATTGACTCCAATTTTGCTCAGGCTCCTTGATGCCAACCTCAGTCAATTACTGCGTTGATGTCAAGGACAGTCACTCTCACCTCACCATCTATTGCGGATTATAAAACTAAACTGCTTTACTTATTGGAGTAGATTTAAAAATAAGTGTTCCAGCCACTTCATTAAGAGCTACTATGGAAACAAGTGATGCTTCAAAAAAATCCAGTTGTCTTACACACGTGCATGGGGCTTAGGATAATAGACAGTGGAAGCAAGATCCTCTTTTAATTAAACAAACTTCAATGAGTCACACTCAACAGCTGTGAAAGGGTTCAATGATAACTGACAAAAACATACCACGTGCCCTTACAGTATTTTGAAGGAGTTTATCCATTGTATCCATCTTTTAGAGCTATGTAATTTGGACATGAAGTTTACACTGCAGTCATTATGGCCAAATTATACAGTCCATTCACCACCCGGATGTGTGGGGACGGCTCATAAAATCGGGTGGGACGTTGAGGAGCTTCATATCCATTTTTACCAGCTTACCCATTCTTGGCCAATTGAGTCCCATAAGTTTAAAGTTTATTTTAGTGTCGCAAGTAGGCTTACATTAACACTGCAATGAAGTTACTGTGAAAATCCCTTAGTCGCCAAGCTCTGGCGTCTGTTCGGGTACACTGAAGGAGAATTTAGCATGGCCAACGCACTAACCAGCACGTCTTTCAGGCTTGATGTGGAGTTGCCGGTGTTGGACTGAGGTAGGCACAGTAAGTAGTCTCACACCAGTTTAAAGTCCAACAGGTTTATTTTGTAGCATGAGCTTTCGGAGCGCTGCTCCTTCATCAGGTGAGTGCCTGATGAGGAAACCCACATAGACACAGGGAGAACGTGCAGACTCCGCACGGACAGTGACCCAAGCCAGGAATTGAAACAGGGTCCCTGGTGCTGTGAGGTAGCAGTGCTAACCACTGTACCACCGTGCCGCTGTGACCAATTGATGGCATTTTACTAGTAGTGGAGGAGCCCATCCCAAATGGCAAAGCCACCAGGTGTCACCCCCAAATTATTTGAATGGCTCCTTACTTCAGTTTTGTGTATGATGTTTGTTGGTATGATTTTCTAAATCTGCATTATCATTCTGTTTGATTTTAGGTGAAAGTCACTCAGAGCACTGAGTACCATATAGAACCACAGCTGATCAAAGTCCTCCAGAGAGGAGATTACTTCGGAGAAAAAGCTCTGATCAGGTTTGTCTACTCAAAATAAATGTTTTAACTCAGCAGTTAATTTTGAGAACAAAAGATCTTGCCATCCTAAAATAGCTGATATATTAGTAACAGGTATGGTTATTATGGGGAGGCAGTGGTGTAGTGGTATTGTTGCTGGATTAGTGATCCAGAGTTCCAACCTCATGCGCTGGGGACCTGGGTTCAAATCCCACCGTGGCAGATGGTGAAAATTGAATTCAATAAAAATCTGGAATTAAAATTCTAACAACGACCATGAAACTATTGTCGATTCATCATAAAAACCCATCTGGTTCGCTAATGCCCTTCAGGAAAGGAAATTTTAGGGTTATCCTTATCTGGGTCATCCTTACCTGGTCTGGCCTACATGCGACTCCACAGCAATGTGGTTGACTCTTAAATGCCCCCAGGGATGGGTAATAAATCCTGGCCCAGCCAGTTACACTCACATCCACTGAATTTTTAAAATATTAGTAATTTATGGTATATAGTTTATTAATTAATCACAAGCAGGCTCACACTGCAATTAAGTTACTGTGAAAATCCCCTAGTCGCCACATTTTGATGCCTGTTTGGATACACTGAGGGAAAATTTAGCATGGCCAATTCACCTAACCTGCACATCTTTGGAGTGTGGGAGGAAACTGGAGGAAACCCACGCAGACACGGGGAGAACGCGCAGACTCCACACACAGTGTGACCCAAGCCGTGAATCCCTGGCGCTGTGAGGCAGCAGTGCTAACCACTGTGCCACTATGCCGCCCAGTTTTTGGAAGTTGATTTGACTGGTCTGCAGTCTGAGAGTGATTAAATGCTGTCAGTCCAGCAGCAACTTATGGGTCTTGTGTAATCATGTTTTATTGAGAGCAATTTTCAACCTGACACCCAGACACATGGCTGCCATTTGTAGAAATTGCCTAATTTTCATTGAACTCTATGGAAATAAAAGGACAAATGATTTCTAAATGGGGTGTATAGTACAAAAAAGAGTCAAAGGGACTCAAAACATCTTCACAGATTCTGCCAGACCTGCTGAGTTTATCCAGCATTTTCTGTTTTTATTTATTCTAAACTGGATGGTTTATTTGTGACACAAGTCCTTGGTGACAAGTTGAAACTCGATCCCATTATGTTCAACAAAAATTGTTTTGAAATAGCTGTTAGAATATTGGATATTGGAATCATTTTGGCAACAACTTCTTTATGTGTATGAGCACTTGAGGCAGCAAGAAAAAATGCTGCACAGTTAGGCAGGTCCATAAGTAGCATCTGTACAAGCAGTACTTCTGACATTGTTGAAATGCTTTCTGAAAGCCTCACCATTGTGGAGAAATTTTAACTCTATCAGTCCAGGTGAAACCAGACAGGTGGACAGTTGAAATAGCCCAGGTTTCTGTACTAGCCACCTGTTCTTGGATTGCCAGAAGCTAACCAGTTGGGATTTTAACTTGTTTAACTGAATAAGCAGTAAGGAGACTTACCCAAGGACCATGGCATTCATTTGCTATCGGGCAACCCTTTTGTATTTTCCTTGTGGGATCTCATAGAAATCATAGAAACCCTACAATGCAGAAGGAGGCCATTCAGCCCATCAAGTCTGCACCGACAACAAACCCACCTAGGCCCTATCCCCGTAATCCTGTATATTTATCCCGTTAATCCCTCTAACCTACACATCCCAGGATACTAAGGGGCAATTTAGCATGGCCAATGCACCTAACCTGCACATCTTTGGAGTGTGGGAGTAAACCAGAGCACCCAGAGCAAACCCACGCAGACACAGGGAGAACGTGCAAACTCCACATAGACAGTGACCCATGCCAGGAATTGAACCCAGGTCCCTGGAGCTGTGAGGCAACAATGCTAACCACTGTGTTACCCTATGAGTGCTCTTCTGGGATCCACAGGGAAAGCTTTATCCTCCTCCATGTGGAATCAATTCCCCTCTTCTCAATTGAGAGACAGCTCTGGCAGCCAATTCCACCACTGGTTTCACCAAGCAACCTCTGGACCAAGTGATTATCCGCCGCTTGCCACCAACTTCCTGTCCAGACTAGAATTTAAATAGCATCTGGGAATTAAGATACCCTTGGCCTTGTTTCTGGAGCAGTGGCTGAGTTTCTAAATCCCCTGCCCAAACTGGCCTGTGATTCAAATTGGGCATTTTCCATGACTGAGATGTCCTACTTCTGGGACAATTGTAGCCTAAATACCACCACTCTACAAGCACCAGGGAAGAAAAGGGCAGAAAGGCCCCAAAACATTATAGTCCCAATCAATGTACTTATTCATGATGAAAGCAAATTACTGCGGATGCTGGAAGCTGAAACCAAAAAGGAAAATGCTGGAAAGTCTCAGCAGGTCTGGCAGCATCTATAAGGGGAGAAAAGAGCTGATGTTTCAAGTCCGGATGACCCTTTGTCAAAGCTTATGTACTTATCAGTTTCTTCTCTGTAGGGTAAATCAATGGATCTGCATTTCCATCAGGGAGCACGTGTTGGAAAACCAAGGAAATGGCTGTCTCCCTGCCTTCAGTTAAAGGTTCTTTCAAATGCTGCTCCTTGCTGGGAGTCTGATTGGTAAATTTACCCACATGAATTCATACATCACTTTGTTCTTTGTATGGAGAGCTAGCCTGAGGTATTAATTAATCCCAGAGAACAAAAACTAATTAAACAAACTGGATCGAGTAGGAAAGTCCGTGGGTGCATGAGAACACTTTGCTTGGTGCATACATTATTCTGTTTGAAGGCCCAAGAGTTGAATTGCCAGGATGCTAGATCTTGGTGTATTTCAAAGCAGTGTTTGATGTGATTCTGAAATATTTTTGATCTTTTATCTTTCACAGCGATGATGTCAGGTCAGCTAATATAATTGCTGATGAAAACAATGTGGAATGCCTTGTGATAGACAGAGAGTAAGTGTTACAGTTATTGGTAAACAGAGGTCTTTTCAGTTGGTAAGCTCCCCATTAGATGAAAGTGGGAGCACCTTCGACACACAGACTACAACGGTTCTCGAAGGAGGTTCACCAAAGTGCAATAAATGCTGGCTTTTCCATTGATGCCGATGTCTTGAGAATGAATTAAAAAACTAATTCTTAAGCGAAGTGGAACTAAACTATGCATAGTACATGCTAATTTAATCCAGCACAAATGAACACACAAAGGGAATTATTCCAAGTAATGACAAATAACTTGGAGGTATGATTTACATAGTGTAACAATGATTGGAGCCACCTTTTCACAATCGCAACCCAAAGATAGGTATGGTGAGGCAGAAGAGCAAACCTAGGCCCTCACTGAACAGAATTTTGGGTTGTTATAGCATCCCATCAGATACTTGCATAACAAGGGATCTTGCTATATACCCAGAGAAAGTTGGAAAGATTATTACAATAATGATTCACAATGCATCATATTGCCAGTAAAAGAAGCCTCACCGTGGATTTTGAAGAGATAGAAACTAGAAGCAGGAGTAGGCCATTCGGCCCTTCAAGCCCGTTCTGCCATTCATCTTGATCATGCCTGATCATCGAATTCAATATCCTGATCCCCCTTCTTGCCTTGATCCCTTTAGCCTTTTAGATGAAAGTCATGTATGATCTCACAATAGTGAGCAGCAACAAATAAACCGTTACACTTAGAATTGATTTATTTTTTAAAGTTTATTTATTAGTGTCACAAGTAGGCTTACATTAACACTGCAATGAAGTTACTGTGAAAATCTCCTAGTCGCCACACTCCAGCGCCTGTTCGGGTACACTGAGGGAGAATTTAGCATGGCCAATGGTAACTGGTCCATGAGGATCTCATTGCAAATTTCACTCAAAGAACCAGACAGTTAGTGATTGCTCCATTCTACTGGGCATATTTCAAATTAGCTATGTCAGTTGACTATTTTTTGAGGTTTTGCAATGGAAGTCTGTTTGCTTTGATTTTGGAGAACTATGACTTTTTCTGAATGGTAAATGAATGACAGACTGCAAGGCATATCAATAGTGAAACCATTTTGTATAGTATTTTGGCCTAAGTGGTTAACGTTTTCAGTGTGCCTATCTGTTCCAATTCCCTTTGATTCCTGAGTATGTGCAGATTTTGTGTTTGTGTGGTACGACCAAGTGAGGAGCTTCTCGGTTGGTCTCAACAAAGGTCTAAGTTTATTTTTTACGAGAAAATGTCTTTTCCAAATCAAAATGCATTTAACTATTTAAGCAGCGAGCCATAAGGAGCTTACTTTTTTAAAGAAAGGGCAAATATACTAACCAGTAAGCCAGAGAAAAAAATAATACTAATGCGGTTACACACATGGATATTAGAAATGAGGGAAGTTAGAGTCCAATAAAAAAGTTAAAATAATATATGGTTAAGTGTCCTTTGATTGTCCTTGAGGTATAGATTTTTCAATGTTTTAGCCAATTCAGATTGGCTAGTTTGTGAATGTGGTCAGAAGTAGACGATTTTGCAATTATTATAAAATCTCAGTTTGCTGATAGATTTCTAGTAAAGTTGACTTCCGAAAGAGGTTATACAATTTTTCCAAAAGAGAGAGAAGGAGAGAGCTCAGCTCTCAGCCTGACTCTTCTGCTGAAGTCTTTCTTGCAAGTCTCACTCTGCAGTGGCTCCAGCCGGGTTTGAAATACTTCACCCATTGTGTATTTGCAAGGGGATTTGGGGTCTGCCTGTGACAGCCATTGTTTCAATATCCAGCCTTTTGCATTTTAAGATCTCTTTCTTCGCACTCCCTTGAGGGTGACTTATATCCGTTTTTCTACCTTTACCTTGGCAGGTGGCCTTGCATTTTTAAATCTCATTTCAAATTGCAAAATTTCCAGTCAGTTGAAAGTTTGAAAATCATAGTTTCAAAATTAAATGGGCATAGCTTGTGACAGTCGGTCATAACATATTCTTTGGAAAAAGTGAATTTAAATCCTTTATTTAGAAAATAGATTACTAGTGTTACTTTTGTAATATTTTGTAGTGACAAATGTTATATTTATATATTATTTTAAATTTGTGTGCCCTGAAGTTGTCCCAACCTTAACTCTTCCAGCAGAACCCATCAAAAATATTTCAGAGCTAATGGGTGGGATTTTATGGCCTCGCTCGTCCCGAAGCCATAAAATCCTGCCCGAGGTTAACGGACCGTCTCATCGTCCGCCCCTCATCCGCTCCGATTCCTGTGGTGGGCGGGGCAGTAAAATCCTGGCCTCTATCTTTTTCATCAGATGATCAATATTTTTGATCTGCTGGAGTAGGTTCAGGACAATGAGATAACTCATGATTTCAAAAAACAATTCTATGCTATTGCCTTTATTTATTTTGTTCCATGTGATAGGACGTTCAATCAAACGGTTGGTACATTTGATGAACTCCAGAACTACCTTCAGGGTTATGTCGCAGAGTTGGCCAGAGATGACGAGAAAAGACATGCCAAGTAAGTTGTTTTCACTCTTAACAATATGTGCAGTGGTAAATGTGAAAATACCAGCATTGAGCACTGTTTCAATATTTTTAAAGTATTTAGAATTGAAAAGTTGCAAAACTTCTACCAATATTTGGTATTTCCTGAGCAAGCATTTAGTATTAAATATTTAAATATTTAGTATTTCCTGAGGGAGTCAGCAGAAAAGGCAAAAGGCAGCAATCAGGTGAGGCAAGGAAGCAGTGATGGGGTGACCGAGGGAGGCAGCGATGGGGTGACCGAGGGAGACGGCGATGAGGTGACCGAGGGAGACGCTCATGGGGCGACGGAGGGAGGAATCAATGGGACGACAGAGAGAATTAGCGATGTGGTGACGGAGGGGGGCACTCATGGAGCAACAGAGGGAGGCGCTCATGGAGTGACGGAGGGAGGTAGTGATGGGGCGAAGGAGGGAGGCAGTGATGGGGTGACGGAGGGAGGTAGTGATGGGGTGAAGGAGGGGGTGATGATGGGGTGACGGAGGGAGGTAGTGATGGGGTGAAGGAGGGGGTGATGATGGGGTGACGGAGGGAGGTAGTGATGGGGTGAAGGAGGGAGGCGGTGATGGGGTGACGGAGGGAGGTAGTGATGGGGTGAAGGAGGGAGGCGGTGATGGGGTGACGGAGGGAGGCAGTCATGGGGCGAAGGAGGGAGGTGGTGATGGGGCGACGGAGGGAGGCAGTGATGGGGCGAAGGAGGGAGGTGGTGATGGGGCGAAGGAGGGAGGTGGTGATGGGGCGAAGGAGGGAGGTGGTGATGGGGCGAAGGAGGGAGGCAGTGATGGGGCGAAGGAGGGAGGCAGTGATGGGGCAACAGAGGGAGGCGGTGAGGGGTGACGGTGGGAGGTGGTGACGGAGGGAGGCGGTGAGGAGGCAATGGAGGGAGGCGGTGATGGAGGGAGGTGGTGAAGGGGTGATGGAGGGAAGTGGTGACGGAGGGAGGCGGTGGTGGGTCGAAGGCAGGAGGTGATGATGGGGCAACGGAGGGAGGCGGTGATGGGCGACGGAGGGAGGTGGTGATGGGGCGACGGAGGGAGGCGGTGATGGGCAACGGAGGGAGGTGGTGAGGGGGCGACGGAGGGAAGTGGTGACGGAGGGAGGCGGTGATGGGTCGAAGGAAGGAGGTGATGATGGGGCAACGGAGGGAGGCGGTGATGGGTGACGGAGGGAGGTGGTGATGGGGCGACGGAGGGAGGTGGTGACGGAGGGGGGCGGTGAGGGGGCGACGGAGGGAGGCAGTGACGGAGGGAGGCGATGAGGGGGCGATGGTGGGAGGCCGTGATGGAGGGAGGCGGTGAGGGGGTGACAGAGGGAGGCGGTGAATGGTGGCCACCAGTGGCCCGTAATCATAAAGTGGAGTTGGATTGAACATTTCACCCAACATGAAAGCAACTATATAAATGTGGTTTGTCATTGGAAAACACTTGCAATGATAGAGAATTTCTTAGCATCAGAATGTCAATGCTTGTCAAGTTTTCTTCTCTATGGCCTGGGGAGAGCCACCTTCCTCTTGGCTGAGATTAGCTAACTCAAGATAGATCAAAGATCAAACCTGATCTGTACATTGAGTACAGTGACAGACGCACGTACCCACTGACACTAAGGTGCAGCTTCTTTGCATAATCCTTTGTTAAACATAATATAGTGCATTATTTTTATGCAAGGTAATATTTTACAGGTGATTACATTGTTTAATCTTTGATTGCCTGAAGAGTAAAGGACTATTAACTGACATAGTGGCATTTTTGAACATCTGCCATCTCTGTGGCTGAGTCCTCAGGTCATTTAAGCATTGACGTAAATCTCTCTGGACCTGACAATGAAATCAGTCACAGTATGTACATTTCCAATACATAGTCTTTTCTTTCTGTTGATTTTTGCAAAGCTTGTGTGTATGTCATAAGGGTTGTGCTTGTTATCTATTGATCACTTGAAGCATCTAATTTTAATATACATCTATTCTACATTTACCTTTGCCATTTACAACATACACATTTGTTGTGTTGCACATAAATTCTATTCAGTGAAGAAGATCAAAACTAATCTGTTGCCGTAATCTTGTTGTCCAAAATCTTTGCATCTTGTTCCTTATTTTCCAAGTGTTTCACCCGACAACTTTAAAGCTAGTGATATATTGTAATTATGGGATGCTATCCTTTTCCATAACCAGTTAGGATGCCTCTGTAGTAGTTTAGCATTGCCATAAAAACGATAAAATGATTTTGTAACTTTCTGCAGTTTACTAAGTATCTCAAACTCCTGGTGAAATAGCTCCTTGGTGTGTTTTTATATTGAGAACCCAGTGCAAAAGAGGTTGTGTAGAGAACATCCCCATTTCCTGACACAGAGCTGCTCTCAAGAATATTGACCCAAAATGAATGTTTTATGCTGTTCTCGTACATATACATCATCTTAGGAAACAAAGCAGGTATTAATCACACCATATTGATTGGACTGTCCATTATAACTATGCCCAATTTCTCTTTTTATTGACATGGATTAATAAAAAAATCAGAAAAATATTCTGGCCAGATGTTTTACTTTTATTATGCTCTTGCAGAAGTTCAATCTCACGTCTTGCAAAATGACTATTAATTAAATCCCATAGAATGGTCTTTAGAGACTTATTCTATTGATTATAGGGTTCTTGATCCCCAGTTATCTGGTTTATCCCTTTCTTCCTAATTGAATACAGATGTTATATCGGCACTGTTCCAGTTCTCTGGAGATCGCTTCCCTTATTTACCACTTTCCAATATGTCTTTGGATAATTAAAGTTCTTGTTTCTTTCATGGGGTTCTGGGCTTAAACTGAACATTTCAGAGGGCAGTTAAGTGTCAGCCACACTGTTGCCACATAAGTGCCAGACCAGATATGGATGGCAGGTCTCTTTCCCTTTAAAAGGCAGTGGTGAACTGGATGAACCTTCAGGACAATAAATGATAGTTCCATGCTTACCATTGCTGAGACGAGCTATCAATTCCAGCTTTAATTAATTGAATTCAGATTCCACCAGCTGCCAGGGTGGGATTTGAACCCGTGTCCTCAGAGCATGTACCTGGGTTTCTGGATTGCCAGCCTGTTCACATTATGGGCCCGATTTTACCATTTTCATTCTAAGTGCTGAATCTGGGCGTAATGCAGATCCAACTTAGAAATCCGCTTTCAGGCGCCCCCATACGCACTTAGCCTGAAAAAAAGTCTCCAGTCTCATTTGCGATGTGGGCGGGGCTTAGCGTAGCCAAAATGATCGGAGCTCTGAACTGCGCATGTGCAGTTAGAAAATAATTTGAAAACGCGCGCCGGTGTCAGATCGCTCCCGGGCCACAGAAAGCGGAAAAAGCGGCCCGGGAGTGAAAAGCGGGAGTGATAGTGCACACACACATCACTGTCCCCCTTATCCACCCCCCCCACTACCCACACACATCACTGTCCCCCTTATCCACCCCCCCACTACCCAGACCAATCGCCAGCCCTGTCCCCCTCCCCCATCACCCATCGCCCGCAGAGTGGTAGTGGACCCCCAGCCCCCCCGCACCCCCACCAGAAATATATCTGCCCCCCCCACCAGAGATCCGTCTGCCCCCCCCACCAGAGATCCATCGCCCCCCCCCCCCCGCCTGAGATCATCTTACTCGTCTCCCTCCTCCCACCCCCACGCCCCAGACAATAATCTGGCCTCATTCAGCCCCCTCCAGAGAATGGTCTGGCCTCGCTCACCCCGCCCCCCCCCCCCCCCCGCCTCCCCCCCAGAGGAAAATCTGACCCGCCTCCTCCATCCTCCCCGCCAGACAACGATCAGCCCTCCCCCCCCCCCCCCCGCCCCCCAGAGATACATCTGACCCGCCTTCTCCTCCCCCCCGCCCACCAGGCAACGATTTGGCCTCACTCCCCTCCACACCTCCCCAACCAGAGAATGATCAGGCCCACTTCCCTCCAACCCCCCTCCCTCCGCCCCCCCACCACTGATCTGAGTCAGAGAGCAGTTGGAAGCTCGGAACGCGCTCTTCAGCAGCTGGAGCGCCCGTTTTAGACTTTTATTTAGCAGGTCCATTACGGCGCGGTTCTGGATTGGCAAACGCGGTGGTAAAGGGGGAAATGCTGATAAAGTTGGGTGGGCAGTTCATTAATTCAATTTAAGTGCATGCAAATGCATTTAAATCACCGTCGCGCCCGTTTTGGGCGGGAATTGAATCGCCGCCATTCCCGGGTTTCGGTAAAGTGGCAATCTGCGCGGACGTGGGTGCGAATCACGTTAATGGCCTCTCACCCGACTTTACCACATTTACGCACCCGTTTTCGGGCACGACGCAATGGCAAAATCGGGCCCTATCAGTAAGCAACCAACTCCCTCTATAATCTATCGCTGTAGATTTCAGTTTTCGCTATTATTTCAGTTTTCACTCATTTACCTGTATCCCTCTTAATCTACTTTCTTTTCAACATTCAGTGGTCTATAAGTAGACTGAATAGAGGGAACTTTCCCTTCCCTTCTTCAACTCTATCCAAATATATTCAGCAAATTCACTGCTAAACTTCTGTTCTCGTCAAGTGCCTGAATAGAATTTTTATTAATGCTGTTACCCCTGTTTTCTCTCACATAATGCTCACTGAATATTTTGGAATTGGGAAGTTTTAGTTTCCAATCCTGCCCTTGTCCGAGCAATCTTTTTCTTTATGTTTATACCACATACCCAATAGTATTCTAACCATGTGTGAAGTTAAATACCCGACTTAAACTTGTATCTGTTTGTTCAGCAATCATAATTTTAATCCCCGCTCCTTCTGATCCATTCTTTGCTTGTTCTTTAACCATAAAAGAATTAAAACAAATGTTGGATTTTGCTCTAGGTTCTTATGATTTATGTTCTGTTAAATATCTGATTCTGTGTAGAATATCCATATCGGTACACGGAGGAGAAATCTCTTTGGAGATGATTCAGTTGAAGGAGAAGGTTGCCACATTTTCTCCAACATCCCCATTCAGAAACCTTGAGATCATCACCACCTTGGGAGTAGGTGGGTTCGGAAGAGTTGAGCTGGTAAGGAGATTTCCTCCGATAGCAAATATGACACTGCACTTTTTTAATGTTCAGAAATCATAGAAATCATAGAAACCCTACAGTGCAGAAGGAGGCCATTCGGCCCATCGAGTCTGCACCGACCACAATCCCACCCAGGCCCTACCCCCACATATTTTACCCGCTAATCCCTCTAACCTACGCATCTCAGGACTCTGCGGGGCAATTTTTAACCTGGCCAATCAACCTAACCCGCACATCTTTGGACTGTGGGAGGAAACCGGAGCACCCGGAGGAAACCCACGCAAACACGAGGAGAATGTGCAAACTCCACACAGACAGTGACCCGAGCATCGAACACGGGACCCTGGAGCTGTGAAGCAGCAGTGCTAACCACTGTGCTACCGTGCCGCCCAATGTATGGGAGGAAGTTAGTGATAGTGAATTGGCAGCTGACTTTACACTCTGCCATTTATCTTTTCTATATATTCAATTCAGGAAAGCCGTAAAACAGGCTGCCGATTTATTATTGTTCATTTTGTACCATAGCCAAAGGCCAGTTTCAGCCCATACACTGCCATTACTGTTTCAGTGACACTGCTTTATTTGAGCCTTGCTTACTATTGGATCAATCTCTTGATATCGGGAATTCCGCTCAGTACTGTTCCAACAGATATTCACCTCAGTTATATCTAACACTGCTCTGATTTTTCATAACAATCATGTAGTTGCTTCACTTTGATCAGGGCTGATCATCAAAATCAACATCCTGATCCTGCCTCCCCTGATCCCTTGATCCCTTTAGCCCCAAGGAATATATCTAATTCCTTCTTGATATCACACAATGTTTTGGCCTCAACTATTTTCTGTGGTAGTGAATTCCACATATTCACCATTCTCCAGGTGAAGATATTTCTCCTCAACTCAGTTCTAAAAGGTTTACCCTTTATCCTCAAGCTATGACCCCTAGTTCTGGACTCCCGCAACATCAGGAACACTCTTTCCGAATCTAACTCTGTCAGAATTTTATAAGTTTTTATGAGGTCCCCTCTCACTCTTCTAAACTTCAGTGAAGATAATCCTAACTGACTTAGCCTCTCCTCATATGACAGACCTGCCATCCCAGGAATCAGCCTGGCAAACCTTCATTGCACTCTCTCTATAGCAAGGACATCCTTCCTCAGGTAAGGACACCAAAACTGTACACAATATTCCAGATGTGGCTTCACCAATGCCCTTTACAATTGCAGTAAAACATCCCTATTCCTATACTCAAATCCTCTTGCTATGAAGCCCAACATACCATTTGCCTTCTTTACCGCCTACTGTACCTATGCGCTTACTTTCAGCGACTGGCGCTGAGGATGCCAATGTCTCGCAGAGTATCCACCTCTCTCAATTTACATCCATTCAAGGAATAATATGCCTTCCTTTTTTGCAACTGAAGTGGATAACCTCACATTTATTCACATTATACTGCACCTGCCATGCATATGCACACTCATTCAGCCTGTCCAAATCACACTGAAGCATCTCTGCATCCTCGCCACAGCTCACCCTCCCACCCAACTTTGTATCATCTGCAGATTTGGCGATAACACATTTAGTTCCCTCTTCCAAATCATTAATATATAATGCGAACAATTGGGGTCCTAGCACAGGTCCCTGCAGTACCCTACTAGTCACTGACTGCCGATCAGAAAAATACCCATTTATGCCAACTCTTTGCTTCCTATCTGCTAACCAGCTTTCGATCCATCTCAAGATGCTATCGCAATTCCAACTACCCACAATATCTTCACTGAATCCCAATTTCAACCAAAGTGAGGCCCTTCAAGATCCCTCGATTTCTATTGGGCAGCACGGTGGCATAGTGGTTAGCACTGCTGCCTCACAGTGCCAGGTTCGATTCCCGGCTAGGATCACTGCCTGTGCAGAGTCTGTACATTCTCCCTGTGTCTGCATGGGTTTCCTCTGGGTGCTGCGGTTTCCTCCCACAGTCTGATAGACTTGCTGGTGAGGTGCATTGGCCATGCTATATTCTCCCTCAGTGTACCCGAACAGGAGCCGGAGTGTGGCACCGAGGGGATTTTCACAGTAAGTTCATTGCAGTGTTAATATAAGCGTACTTGTGACACTAATAAATATACTTTAAACCTCAAGAAATGTCACCGGGGGGTGAACATGAGGCATTGCAAATATTGCAGGATTCTCAGGGTGTCCAGCTTTATCAACTGAGCAAACATTGCCTTGTCAACTCTGCCATCTGAACTGAAGGGGTCCCACTCACTCACTGCATAGCTGGAGTGTGACCATAGGCAGCACATCATGCAGGTCAATGCCTGGTATCCTGGCAACAGTCATGGCATCTTCAGTCTGCAGTGCCAGCTGTATTTCAGCCACTTTTTTATTCATTTGTGGGACATGGACATCGCTGGCTGGCCGGCATTCATCGCCCATCCCTACTTGCCCTTGTTCAGAGGGCGGTTGAGAATCAACCACATTGCTGTGGCTCTGGAGTCACATGTAGGCCAGACCAGGTAAGGAAGGCAGATTTCCATCCCTAAGGGACATTGGTGAACCAGATGGGTTTTTCCAACAATCGACAATGGTTTCATGGTCTTCAATAGATTCTTAATTCCAGATGTTTAAAATTGAATTTAAATTCTACCATGGCGGGATTCGAACCCGGGTCCCCAGAACATTAGCTGAGTTTCTGAATTAACAGTCTAGCAATAGTACCACTAGGCCATCGTCTCCCTGAAATGCCAGCGGTATTTCAGCCACCACAGAAAACAGAAGGGTGGCTGCCGGGTGACAAAGCCCACTGACAACATGGCGATTCTGGTTCACAACCCACACACACATGATTCATGTGTCTTCATGATTCATGATTCTGGTTCACAAGCCACACACATATAGGCAACACAGCAAAAAGCCATGGGGCCATGAGAAATCTGTTAAGAACAGCCCACTGACATGTTGAAGCGATGATTCCGCTGCTCTGGAAGAGCCATTGAGTATTCGGCTGAGCAGCCTGCAAGGTCTGTGGTGGTCTGCCACACAACCTCACCATGAGAGAAGAACCCTTGCCACTGTCTATCAGACAACAAACCAAGGTGGAGGTACGAGAGGAAGAAGTGGGAGGAAGGCTAAGATCTAGACAACTGCTTTTTCTGTCTGGTCTGTACATAAGGAGCTATTACAAATGCAATACCAATAAGCTCTAGCCCAATTCTTCATTCACCAACAATTCTACTCATTACTTTTTCTCTGTTACTGGCCATCACATCCTTCCCTTTACAGAATCACAGAAGCAGAAGGAGACCATTTGGCCAATCGTGTCCGTTCCATCTTTCCAGATGAGCATCATGACTTAATAAAGAATTATTAATAATAAATCATTAATTGGGGTGGAGATTGGAAGGTGGTGGGGTCGCCATCTGCGGGAGTCTTGATAGTCACATGAGTATAGTCACTGACACCCCCAATCCAGCCAAGGCCCCAAAGCCAAATGCCCTCTTCTGTCTGACTGGCCTGATTGGTATTGAACTTGATATATTGACCAGTCCAATGGTATATGGCATCTTTGATGTCGTTTATGCAGGAGTAGGTCACTGACTGAGAGATGCCACGTAGATCTCCAGACAACACCTCGAATGCACCACAGGTTAGAATGATGAGCTATAAGCATTTCTCAAAGCTCTTGATCCAGTTCCACCACCACCCCACTGGAGGAATGCAGCCTCTGGAGACACTGGTCCCTCAGACCATCTCCATGAGCTTCTGACAGTAACACCCTTTCTACCTGAGTAGTGTCTTCTGCAATTATGAGGCTGCCCTTTTGCCCCAGTGTGCCTTCTTCATCAATATCCAATGGCTTCCTCAACCTACTGGAGGTCCCATGGCCGCTGCATAGGCACTTCCATGTGTCCTCATTTCCATCTCTGTGTCACTCACTTCCTCACTGGAGAGGTCAATGTCTGAAAGCATTGACTCATAACCAGATGAAGCACCCACAGCAATGAGCCCCTCATAAACCTTGTCCGACCACCAGTGGCTGCTGTGGATCTCGGAAGCACCTTCACGAGCAACACTTCATTTGAGCGCCACCTTCTGCTGTGCCTCCATACATAATACTGTCACTTCCTGAAGACACAGGCTGCAAGCAGCTTCACAGAGTGGCTGTTAGTTCCTTCCCTTCACAGCTTGGCTATTGTTTGGATCTCACCTTGCTCAAATAGGTGAGATTCGGACCGGGATTTTCCAGGCTTGCAAGTGATGGAAATTTGGAGAGTAGCCTAAAGTCCATTAACTTTGGGTTGGGATTTCCAGTCCTGTCAGTGTTGGGACTGGAAAATCCCACCTTCAGTCTCCATGCATCCAGTGTGCCACTGGTAAAATTTGGCTGTTCCACCTACCGTAATTACCCGTCTGCCATTCATCTGTACCATCACCCGCATCTGGTAAAATTGGTCGGCAGGGAAGAGAGCCGGCCCAACACAGGCCTAGTGCCATTTTACTGCCCTCACCCCCTGCATCCATTCCCACCTCCTTACGGCCAGTAAAATTCTTCCCTTTGTTTAAATCAGGGAAGGTGACCTGCTCATATAAGCTTAGATGGTATTTTCTTTATTTTGCACAATTGCACAAGGATACAATAAATCATGGTGTATAAGTCAACCTTTTGAAGCTTTGAAAAATCCTTCCAAAAACAGAGGTCAACTTCACTTACGCGAATACAATCATACAACACAGGAGCAGAAGTAGGCCATTTGGCCCCTCCATTCAATCAGATCATGGCTGATCTATGTGTGTGTTGAGTTCCACATCCTCCGTTTACCCCCGGTCACCTTTGGTTCCCTGGTCTAACAAGAAATCTGTCTACTTGTGCCTTAAAAATATTCAATGACTCCAATTCCGCCACCTTCTGAGACAGAGTCCCAAAGTTGAACAACCCTCTGAAAGAAAAGAATTCTCCAAACCTCTATCCAGTAAGGGCGATCCCTAATTTTAAAACCATGCCCCTGGTCCTGGACTCAGGGAAAGGAGACATCCTTTCAAAGTCCACCTTGTTAATACCGTTCAGGGTCTTAT
The DNA here is from genome assembly GCF_964213995.1 of Mustelus asterias. NCBI lineage: Eukaryota > Metazoa > Chordata > Chondrichthyes > Carcharhiniformes > Triakidae > Mustelus > Mustelus asterias. The sequence continues at coordinate 79,651,296 of NC_135801.1, read as the reverse complement.
GTACTTCAATCAAGTCACCCCTCACTCTTCTATATAATATGGAATGTATTAAGTGAGTCCAGCATTAATGATTGTTCCCGACGTTCACCTTGCTCTAAAATTAGCTGAATAATTTGTATGTGACTTCATCTCACCGAGTGCTTGCTTGGTTGAACTTTGGAGGGGTTGAAGGAGAAATGCACAAATTATGTGGCAGTTCAAGTCAAAGCCCAAAAAGGTAAAATGCACAGGCTGCTTTTGGACACTTGAGAAGGTGTGTACAGTAAAATGGAATTTGTAAATGTCTGACAGTCCTGTAAACTTCAGTTTTGAATGCTCAAAACTTTCATTGTCCTGATCCATATCCTTCTTTATGCAACTTCTTTGCATTACTCTTTCATTCTTTATAGCTCACATTGAAGGCAATTTGTGCTTGAGCTTTTGTTAATGCTGTTTAAAATCATGAGATTTAAAATAATTAGTGGAAAAAAGTACAGCTCAATGTTAATTTGAATCTTCACTGCAGAAGCAATCGCCTGGCAGACGCATCTCCCGCCTGTTATAGGAACTGCTCAATTATCGTTCCCTGCTCCTGCAGTCAAGATGAAAATTTGTGCTTTCATGAGCATGCCTTTGCCAGGTAAAGCAAATCCTCAAAAGATGTAACATTAAGCAATTAGCAATCTTTCTCTATAGGTCAAAATGAAAAATGAAAATGTAACCTTTGCTGTGAAGTGCATAAAGAAAAAGCACATTGTGGACACAAGACAACAGGAGCACATACATTCGGAGAAGAAGATTCTAGAAGAGGCTTGCTCTCCATTTATTGTGAGGTAGGTGTTTTTCTGAAGAACGGTTAAAGGAATAGTCCAGAAAGACTAATAACAGTTCTGTTTAAAAGCTGACAGTGAGTTATGTGAAAAAAATTAACTTGCCTTTCTTAGGCTACTTTACTTTTTGTCAACATACTGTTTGAAAATCTCCAACCACTGCCTGGTTCATGTATAAATCTGTCAGTGCCAGATGTTGAGTCCAGCCCTTCTGTGCTGGGTTCGCTATTGAATAATATACTGGCATCTCAGCGCAATAGTTTCTCTCCATCTCATGGCCTTATTAATTTGATTGACAGATGATATCGGAAGCCTTATATTTTGAATGGAAATAATCCTTTAGTTTTGCCAAGTAATTTAAAAAATAATGTCAGCACAATCACTCCTATATCTCAGCGGGAATGTCGAGAGAAAACAATTTATGTTTTTTAACAGAAAATGGGATTAATGTGTTTTCACTTGTGCATAAATTTACTATTTCTTTTCTGGATTCTACTTTCAGAAGTAAAATAAGGCATGCATTTATTGTTCTGTACAGGAGCACTGAAAAACAGCAGCAGGCAATGCAATTATGGTCGCATTGTGGAAGTAATTTCACGAGGCTGTAGGGTTAAAATTCGATAAGGCCCAAAAACAGGCATGGGGATTATGCATGATTGATCCTTGCCCATTTGTTGCAATGCAGAAACTTTGCACTACCTGCAAATTATAATGATCCCCGTGTGCACCCCAGTGGCTACGCAGCTCAGCAGAGTCCAAAGTTCATATAAGGCTAGCACCACTAAAGGTAACCTGCACTACTTAAAGGGGAGGTTCACTCTGACAGCCACAGGTGCTGGAAGAGGCTGGGGACATTTTTGCAGCATTCTCAAGAGGATCTGACATTGGGTACCCCACTCCATATGCCACTTTCCTAAGCTGTAATACCACTTGACAATAAGTGGAGGAAAATACAGCCCCCCAAAAATGTCAATTGAGCCAGATTTTCTGGCTGGCAGCACCAATACTCCTAGAGGATAGAGTTGAGGCCATAATCAGATAAGTCACGATGTTATTGAATGGCAGAACAGGAATGAGGGGCCAAATGGCCTACTCCAGCTCCTAATTTGTATGTACCTACAATTTCTAGCTCCACTGAATATACAGGGTATGTATAGCACTGTGGAATCATGTTTTGAAGCACCAACGCACAGCACCAAAAAGGACAGAGATCAAGTTTAATGACTGAATTTCCTACATTGTTTGCACTATGATAGGGAAAGCAGTCAGCCTGCTCTCACTTAGTTTCCAACAGAAAAGCTGAAAGCAGATCTGATAGTGGCTTAGAAGCAGCCTATCCTAGTGCTGTGTTCTCTTTGTATCACATCTGGGAGAATAGCAAAGGGAGACAATGGGAAGAAAAATTGATGTTTTCTTTAATAGTATCTAAACAGTTAAAAAAATTCCATTGCAAACACAATCTGGGCAACATTTGGATACAGAATTCATTTACACAAATGAATCAGTCCAGACAGATAAGTAAGAAAATATAATGTAACAATCACAATACTTAGGAGTGCAATGAATTTTATAACTTTGAATGCTGCCTTTATAATGCTTACTCTTTATGAATTTTTTGTTGATAATATTTTATCTTTTAGTTTTTTAGGTGTACTTCAGTGAGCACTCTGGATTTTTGTACTGCATTTACATGTTCAACATTAGTTAAAAGCAACATCTAGTTCTTCACTAACATTAAAAAATGTCACCAATGTTTTGATTAATGCTCTGGATATGTGTTTAACATCTGTCAAACTAATACCTCCAGTATGAAATGATCAGTAGCTTTGTCTTTATAATATTCCCAATGCTAATTTGGGACTGCAACCAATCACTACCTTTACTCTTATTGTATAAATGGTTGTGATCATTTGAACAAAGAAGAACAAAGAACAATACAGCACAGGAACAGGCCCTTCGGCCCTCCAAGCCCGTGCCGCTCCCTGGTCCAAACTAGACCATTCTTTTGTATCCCTCCATTCCCACTCCGTTCATATGGCTATCTAGATAAGTCTTAAACGTTCCCAGTGTGTCCCGCCTCCACCACCTTGCCTGGCAGCGCATTCCAGGCCCCCACCACCCTCCGTGTATGTGCATATGACATATGTATATGTCCTTCTGATATCTGTGTTAAACCTCCCCCCCTTCACCTTGAACCCATGACCCCTCGTGAACATCACCACCGACCTGGGGAAAAGCTTCCCACCGTTCACCCTATCTATGCCTTTCATAATTTCATACACCTCTATTAAGTCTCCCCTCATCCTCCGTCTTTCCAGGGAGAACAACCCCAGTTTACCCAATCTCTCCTCATAACTAAGCCCCTCCATACCAGGCAACATCCTGGTAAACCTCCTCTGTACTCTCTCCAAAGCCTCCACGTCCTTCTGGTAGTGTGGCGACCAGAACTGGACGCAGTATTCCAAATGCGGCCGAACCAACGTTCATCTGCAACATCAGACCCCAACTTTTATACTCTATGCCCCATCCTATAAAGGCAAGCATGCCATATGCCTTCTTCACCACTTCACCACTACCTCCTCAATTTTTTGAGGAGGTAACTAAGTGTGTTGATGAAGGTAGGGCAGTTGATGTCATATACATGGATTTTAGTAAGGCGTTTGATAAGGTCCCCCATGGTCGGCTTATGATGAAAGTGAGGAGGTGTGGGATAGAGGGAAAGTTGGCCGATTGGATAGGTAACTGGCTGTCTGATCGAAGACAGAGGGTGGTGGTCGATGGAAAATTTTCGGATTGGAGGCAGGTTGCTAGCGGAGTGCCGCAGGGATCAGTGCTTGGTCCTCTGCTCTTTGTGATTTTTATTAATGACTTAGAGGAGGGGGCTGAAGGGTGGATCAGTAAATTTGCTGATGACACCAAGATTGGTGGAGTAGTGGATGAGGTGGAGGGCTGTTGTAGGCTGCAAAGAGACATAGATAGGATGCAAAGCTGGGCTGAAAAATGGCAAATGGAGTTTAACCCTGATAAATGTGAGGTGATTCATTTTGGTAGGACTAATTTAAATGTGGATTACAGGGTCAAAGGTACGGTTCTGAAGACTGTGGAGGAACAGAGAGATCTTGGGGTTCTCTAAAGGTTGCCACTCAAGTGGATAGAGCTGTGAAGAAGGCCTATAGTGTGTTAGCTTTTATTAACAGGGAGTTGGAGCTTAAGAGCCGTGGGGTTATGCTGCAACTGTACAGGACCTTGGTGAGACCACATTTGGAGTATTGTGTGCAGTTCTGATCACCTCACTATAGGAAGGATGTGGAAGCGCTGGAAAGAGTGCAGAGGAGATTTACCAGGATGCTGCCTGGTTTGGAGGGTCGGTCTTATGAGGAAAGGTTGCGGGAGCTAGGGCAGTTCTCTCTGGAGCGGAGGAGGCTGAGGGGAGACTTAATAGAGGTTTATAAAATGATGAAGGGGATAGATAGTGTGAACGTTCAAAGACTATTTCCTCGGGTGGATGGAGCTATTACAAGGGGGCATAACTATAGGGTTCGTGGTGGGAGATACAGGAAAGATATCAGAGGTAGGTTCTTTACGCAGAGAGTGGTTGGGGTGTGGAATGGACTGCCTGCAGTGATAGTGGAGTCAGACACTTTAGGAACATTTAAGCGGTTATTGGATAGGCACATGGAGCACACCAGGATGATAGGGAGTGGGATAGCTTGATCTTGGTTTCAGATAAAGCTCGGCACAACATCGTGGGCCGAAGGGCCTGTTCTGTGCTGTACTGTTCTATGTTCTATGTTCCACCTGTGACGTCACCTTCAAGGATCTGTGGACTTGCACACCCAGGTCCCTCTGCGTATCTACACCCTTTATGGTTCTGCCATTTATCGTATAGCTCCTCCCTACATTATTTCTACCAAAATGCATCACTTCGCATTCATCAGGATTGAACTCCATCTGCCATTTCTTTGCCCAAATTTCCAGCTTATCTATATCCTTCTGTAGCTTCTGACCATGCTCCTCACTATCTGCAAGTCCTGCCAATTTTGTGTCATCCGCAAACTTACTGATCACCCCAGTTACACCTTCTTCCAGATCGTTTATATAAATCACAAACAGCAGAGGTCCCAATACAGAGCCCTGCGGAGTCACAGGCCTCCAGCCGGAAAAAGACCCTTCCACTACCACCCTCTGTCTTCTATGACCAAGCCAGTTCTCCACCCATCTAGCCACCTCCCCCTTTATCCCATGAGATCCAACCTTTTTCACCAGCCTACCATGAGGGACTTTGTCAAACGCTTTACTAAAGTCCATATAGACGACATCCACGGCCCTTCCCTCGTCAATCATTCTGGTCACTTCTTCAAAAAACTCCACCAGGTTAGTGAGGCATGACCTCCCTCTCACAAAACCATGCTGACTATCGTTAATGAGGTTATTCCTTTCTAAATGCGCATACATCCTATCTCTAAGAATCCTCTCCAACAACTACTTTGTCATTCTTTGTCAAAGAATTTGGCATTCTTGTGTTTGTCCTGATGAATGAGATGAGAAGCTTGGACAACATGTCTCTCTTTTCAGCAATATTCAAATGCTAATTTAGCAATATGATTGCAACTGTTTACAATTAACTCAGATTAACTTGCTGATCACAAATGTACTAAACCAGTGCATTAATGCTAATACACTCGCATAGTATATTTCTGTAAAGGTTTTGAACGAGCTTCATAGGCTGTGTCTCATCTGGTTTCTCCCTTCCTGATGTTGTAGACTATTTCGCAGTTTTAAAGACAACAAGTATGTTTACATGCTGCTGGAGGCTTGCCTTGGTGGAGAGATCTGGAGCATCCTTAGGGATAGGTGAGCTGACCTAATATCAGTGTACATACATTGTACTTGTCTTTTTAAAGCAAGCCTGGTTGAATTTTGTTGGTAGAAGTCTATCTTATACTACATATCTCACTGACCTTGTGCCTCAATACATTCTTCTTGTGGCAGAGGTTGCTTTGATGAGTTCACAGCAAAGTTTTGTATTTCTTGTGTGACTGAAGCATTTGATTACCTGCATCATATTGGAGTCATCTACAGGGACCTGAAACCAGAGAATCTGATGCTTGATACTGAAGGATACATAAAGTTGGTAAGTTGATTTTTAAGAATGAAGTATATTTAGGCGCACTTGTGTAGTTGTAGTGGTTCTGGGCTTGCAACCCAGAAGTGGTGAGTTTATCACCATAGCACCTTGTGAAATTTAATTCAATAAATCTGGTCATTTGTGGGAAGAATGCTCATCAGATCTGTTGGATTCTCATAAAAACTTAATGTAATCCTGAAATCAAAAGAAAAAATCTTAAAGAAACATTTGATTCCATCTCTGCGGCATCTTTCAATGAGAGCCACATCAATTAGAATCATTCTTGTTGATTAACCAGGTGCCATGTTACATCAAACCATGGTGATCTTTCTTTAACAATTCTACCTGTTGTTTGTATATTTAGACCTTGTAAGGCCATTGATACACAATAATAGCAAAGTGTATGACTCTGTACATTTTCATTTGTAATTGCCATGGATTAGTTTCAGCGGTTTTACAGTGTTTTCTGTCTTCTGAATTGTCTATTTGCTGCCAAGTCCCCTTTAGTCCTCCAAATAACTTGACTCTTGACCTGTTAGGGAAGCTGAAGATTTTCAGCCCCCCAGCTTTCCATTCCCACTGCACATACCCTTCTACTTCCTGAGTTCACAGGGTGTAACGTCAATATTTGTCTCATTAGCAACTGGCACCAGTCTCCATGAATATCATTCTTCAATCAGTCAGTAAAAGGTATACCAGTAACGGGCACCCACCCTACTGACTAAGCCATGAGCAAGCTGCTAACCTCTGACTGGTGTTTCCCAACAGCAGGTACATGTGGAGTTGAACAGTCAATTAAGTGTAAAACAAACTATATCCCGCAACCACAAGGCACCGAGAGTTGATGCTTAGATTTACCTTTACACTATTATTATTTACTACTAAAATAATTGAGTTTTGTGTCTTAGTGATGTTTTTAACTCTCCAGCTTGTTAAAGTATTACACATTCTACTGAGTTCCCAGTCTGCCTATTTTATAAAGTTTAAAGTTTATTTATTAATGTCACAAATAGGCTTGCATTAACACTACTATGAATTTACTGGGAAAATCCCCTAGTCGCAACACTCCAACACAAGTTCGGGTACACTGAGGGAGAATTTCGCATGGACAATCCACCTCACCTGCACGTCTTTCGGACTGTGAGAGGAAACCGGAGCACCCGGAGGAAACCCACGCAGACATGGGGAGAACATGCAGACTCCACACCAGACAGTGACCCAAGCCAGGAATCAAACCCCGATCCCTGGCACTGTGAGACAGCAGTGCTAGCCACTGTGCCCCCCTTATTTGGACAATCTTAAGTATAATAGCTTTTAAAGAATAAATAAGCTGTATTTGGATATTTTTAATTGTCCTTCATTCCTTTCACTGAGATATTATTAGAAAGCCAGTGGTACAGGAGGTAGCAGGACCAGGCACACTCTATATAGGGAGTTCTCACATCACTGGCCCACAGAAGGAATGAGCATCAGATCAGTAGTGGCACATCTGACAGGACCAGGTATACCGGATATTGAAATAAATAAAACCACAACCCCATTGAGCCAGAATTGTTAGCCTCTCTGCCCAGCACTGGTGCTGCTTAGTGACGTGGGCAGTTGCCATTGCCATACATAATAATAAACTCACCCTAATAACGGAAAGCCACTTGTGTCAATGGCAAATGTTGTAGCCAGTGTGGATCACAGATCAGCATCTTCTCATGACCATCATTATTTTGGGATAGATCTTGTAGATAATTGGATGAATACATTTCACTGATCCTTTGTTTTCAGGTTGACTTTGGATTTGCTAAGAAGATTGGTAAAGGTCAGAAAACATGGACATTTTGTGGCACTCCAGAATATGTAGCACCTGAGATCATTCTGAATAAGGGCCATGATTTTGGTGTCGATTTCTGGTCACTGGGAATTCTTGTCTTTGAGCTTCTTACTGGCAGGTAAACAATTCTTTTGTACAACCAATTCTATCTGCAATCACTGGGCACTCTTCTATTTTTAAATAGAAACTTTCATTTTTTCCAACTGCTTGGTATGGTGAGTTAGCTGATCCCAGACACTAGCAGTTAGATGGTATCATGGATGATGTGTTCAGGAGCTAATGAGAGTCAAGTTCATTCAAATGCAAATTAGATTTAGTTTCCGATTGCCAGAGACCTGGACTATCCCTGTCTCTGACCAGTGTGGGGACGTATCTGAGGTGTTCCCAAGCAATTTGCCCCAAGTCTAACCTTGAACTACGCCCCACCGAGGTACGTGTCGCTGCGTTAGTGGAGGGTGTGGGTGAGCACTGTGATGGTTCTTCCTGAGCCCCCTCATCCTCAGACATGCTATGGGGTTCTCAGTGAGCTGCTGGGTTGGCGAGCTGGCTGCAGCTCTGCTTGACCCTGCAAAAGACAACAGGACAGTTTCAGTGGATGAGCTGAAGCTGATTCAGAGTTGGTAGCACTCAGTGTGGATTGTAGGATTGGATGCAGGAATGGAGCTGAGATGTGCAGGTTAGGTGGATTGGCCATGTTAAATTACCCAAAGATGTGTAGGTTAGATGGATTAACCATGGTAAACGTGTGAGGGTTACGGAGACAGGGCGGGAGAGAGGGCCTGGGTAAAATACTCTGTCAGAGAGTCGATGCAGACTCGATGGGCCGAATGGCATTTTTTGCACTGTATGATTGGATGGACAATGCCTCTTGTCTCTTTTGGACCAATTCCAATCAAGGTGCTGCATCTGATAAGACTCTAATTTGCATAGAATAGGCACCAAATACCTGTTTCAGGCAGGATCTCTACTTCATCTCATGACTTCCATTTCCAGGGAGGCTGGCATTAAGGAATGGCAATGTAAAATTTGTCTTCCCAGTATTGATTTTTATACCCAAAGAACTGGCATAATAATGTTGAATTTCTCTCCCACTGAATGAAGGGCCATGCAAAATTCAAATCCTATCACAAATTTGTAAATACATTGATTTTTTTCTTTCTTACGGTTCATTTTATGTTCTCTGGGCATTGAAGGCCAGTGAGCAGTTGTGGAAATTCTTCAGTTATATGTATCTGGTTTAGGAATCCTGCAGAATATTGCTGTAACATTAATTACTTTTTACTTTTGTTTAACAGCCCACCATTTTCTGGCTATGACCAGATGATGACCTATAACTTGATCCTGAAAGGAGTAGAAAAACTGGATTTTCCTAAGAAAATAACAAAGCGTCCTGAAGACATGATTCGTAGGCTATGCAAGTAAGAAGAAAAGTCAAACCTTGAAAACAATGATGTATATGGATTTATTCCAGTGTTGTTTATTACATAAAACAGAGGTTGTTAATTCAAAGTACTACTGATCAACCCCAGAGTCATTACCATAAACTGCAATACAAAATGACCAGTCAGTTGTGTTTATTCTCACATTGAATTTTTTAAAAGAGAATTGGATATATACTTGAAAATTAAAAATTTACAAGACTATAGAATGGGGGTAACTGGGTAGCACTTTTAATGAACTGGCACAAGCCAAATGGGCTGAATGGCCTCCTTCTGTGCTCTATCATTCTATGAATGTCTAACATTTTTGCCTCACGTGAGAAAAAGATGACTATGCTAATTATATCATGTCTATGTTTACTTCAAATTAAACACTTGTGCACTTCAAGGACATTTACCAGCTGTTTATGCCGGTGGGATCTTCCAGCCCTTCTGACAGCGCATCCCTGCTGCGGGTTTCCCGATGGTTTGGGGTTGATTCAATAGAAAATCCCATTGACAGTGGCAGGACCAGAGGATCCTTCCATCAGCCAACAGCACAACATCTCTTGCCATTGAGAAAAACACCGCAGGGTCGGGGGATAGAGAATCCCACCAATTATTTCATGATATGGTGGACTTATTCAAATCAGAGGATTGATTTCCTCAATGTCAACCCAACACCCTCCAATCCAACCTTACTCCTGGTCTTGCTGTCAAAGCCACATCGCAGAACCAGTAAATACCACTCACTGAGTGAATTGCTTAGTGTGGGATTGGGAGTAGAGTCCTTTCTCTGAAGAATGTTAGTAAATCAATATTTTTTGACAATTTGGAATGCTTCATGGTCATTTTGTTTGGCACGGTTGATGGTGGCAGCTGTCAATGTACCAGATTTATTAAATTTAATTTTCTAGTTTTCCATTTTGGAATTTGAGTTCTGTGTTGCTCATTCAGTACCATAACCAATAGCATTGCATAAGACACTGTGCAATTGTAGATCCTCACTCAGCTAGTTCTACCCTAGTCAATGGTAATCTGCCAAAAAATCTCAGGGCCCCTTGGCTGTCAAAGGGAAATATCAACCTGGAGACCAGGAATGATATTAATGGACCAACACATGAACTATGGAACAGAGGGTCAAGCCCGTTTTAAGTGATTTTTAAAAAAAACAGGATCTAGGGTTCCTGCTTCTGACAGGCACCTGTTGAAAAATGAGGGTGTGTGGTTGTGGAGACATAATTGTGCTTGGCTGTGGGCCCTACTGCTGTCAAATACCCTGCCAAGCTTCGCTGTCTCTGCTCATGAGTGCTGGAAGGCTGCGGGATCTATGAAACCATAGCACTGCATGAGACAGCAATTCCAGGGGAATGCAATGGGAAAAATAGAGGGAGGGAAAATTGGAAAAAAATGCCTTATTTATTTTTCTGTGATATCCTTTACTGCAGACAAAACCCAACTGAACGTCTAGGAAATCTGAAAAATGGAATAAATGATATAAAGAAGCACAGGTAACTTTTATCCACTAACGCTTACCAAACTTTTAAAAACATTGGGTTAAACCTTGACCAGAACAAGTTGAGTAGTCGGGGTTTCTGAGAGGAAGTCTGCATACTGCCGAGTTTTGACTCCATATCACCATAAGACATAGGAGCAGAATTAGGCCACTTGGCCCATTGAATCTGCTCCACCATTCAATCATGGTTGATATTTTTCTCATCCCCATTCTCCAGCCTTTTCCCCATAACCCCTGATCCCTCTATTAATCAAGAACCTATCTATCTCTGTCTTAAAGACACTCAATGACCTGGCCTCCACAACCTTCTGCAGCAAAGAGTTCCACAGATTCACCACTCTCTGGCATCTTGCTTTGGCAGCTTCCCTGTCCAGAGGTTATCTGATTGCCGGGACTGGTTTCCAGTCAGGTAGAAGCATTCTGAAGGAGGCTGCAGTCATGGGCAGGCCACCTACTGCTCCGAGTGGGATTGTAAAAGGGGACCAGATCCCTGAGCCCAGTGGAACAGGTCCGATTCCCCAACCACAGGGGAAGATCAAATCTCTGACTCTGTGGGCTGGGATGTGGATCGTAGGGTGGGTGGAGGTGGAGGGAATCTGATGGGTTAGGAGTTTAGGAGAGTCTAATTTCTCCACATAGTTGTTCCCTTCAGCTGCTAAGTTCTTGGAGACCTGAGAAACCTGAGGCAGCCATTGTAAAACACATTAAATCAGAGACTGCCAACCGCATTAAAATACTGAAGTTGTCAACCCCTGGGAGCAGGTTGACTGAAGGATATTAAACCAATGCCCCTTGTTTTGCCTCAATTCTAACTGGAAGTTAATGGTTTAGAGACAACATGGGCTTGGGTTGGAGGGTTTTAAAGTTTTAACATCTCTGCAAATTGACAGTTTGGTTATCAGCTCAGAAAAATATTATTAGAAGATCCATGGCCAGTTCCTAGATGGATATAAATGAAATATAGTTCAAATACTTTGAAACTGGATGTGTGACTTGTACCACAAGCAAAGAAGCCGTTCCTAGTGAAGATAAATCTTTGACCTAAATTGAATGTTATTGTTTGAGCGCTGACAACAATTGCATCATTGTATGTGACGTGACGTGGAGTGCTTATGCATTTTGGATAGCTAGCTTTTTATATTTTCCATTGAAATTTGGGCAGTTAAATAAGCAATGCTCAAATCACACTTATGGCAATTTTTCCCTTTATTGATCTTTCCGCTTCTATTTTTAAACAATGAATCAATTACACCAAAGGCACAGAACTTGTAGGAATCATTTCTATAGCTCCTCTCTTGTGATCACATTTATATTTGTTCATTAATTTTCTCTTAAGGATGAAGAATATTAAACCAATGACAGTAGCTTCATAAAGAGAATAATCCAATAAAATAGTACAAGCTAGAGTTTGGACAGTGGGAGAGAGAATGAAGAATCATCTTACTGGTAACTAACGCAAGTTGAAAAATTGCGTGTTTATTTAGCAATATAAGAGATCTGTTGCCAGCAGAGATACATTGATTTTAACAGGCCCAATAGGTCAGTTCCATTCATTTTCCAATCATTTTGTGGACTGGTCTCTGATGTTCATACACAATTAAGTTGACAGCAAATTAAGTAATTACATTAAAAACTAGATGGAATTTCTTTTTGCTTAAACACTGAAGAGGCACAGAATGCATTTCGCAGCAATACACTTTCCTCTTTAAAATATTACAGGTTGTGAGAAGTGATATATAAATTGATTGGGATACACCAGTCATGTTGTTGCTGTGAATATCCCCAAGTGATTTGAGTCAATGTTGAACCATAACATGAAAAGCCCCCATGTTGTGCTTAGCTGACAACCACTCTTCTGGCTCTATCACATGTGTATTCAGACAGTTTAACAGCATGCTGCATTAGAAATATTTTTTTCTGGAAAACACAGTACAATAATGAAAAAATGCCCATGGATCAATACATTCACAATTATGTCTCCCTCATTTCTTGCTGTTTTGGGCAGGAGTAAGCAACAGAGCACATGAACAGTTAAATAATTACACAGTATATTAAAAAGCAATGCAAGTTTTTAATTGTGTCTGGTGCTGCTCCTGGCATGCCCTCCGGCCTGCTTCATTGAACCAGGGTTGACCACCTGGTTTGATGGTAATGGTAGAGTGAGGGATATGCTGGGCCATGAGGTTACTGATTGTGGTTGAATACATTTCAGCTGCTGCTGATGGCCCAAAGCGCCTCATAGATTCCCAGTTTTTGAGTTGCCAAATCTGTCCACAATCTATCCCACTTGGCACAGTGGTAGTGCCACACAACACGATGGAGGGTATACTCAATGTGAAGATGGGACTTTGTCTTCACAAGGACTGTGTGGTGGTTACCACTACCGATGCAGTCATGGACAGACACATCTACGGCAGGCAGATTCAAGGAGGATGACGTCCATAGAACATAGAACAGTACAGCACAGAACAGGCCCTTCGGCCCACGATGTTGTGCCGAGCTTTATCTGAAACCAAGATCAAGCTATCCCACTCCCTATCATCCTGGTGTGCTCCATGTGCCTATCCAATAACCGCTTAAATGTTCCTAAAGTGTCTGACTCCACTATCACTGCAGGCAGTCCATTCCACACCCCAACCACTCTCTGCGTAAAGAACCTACTTCTGATATTCTTCCTATATCTCCCACCATGAACCCTATAGTTATGCCCCCTTGTAATAGCTCCATCCACCCGAGGAAATAGTCTTTGAACGTTCACTCGATCTATCCCGTTCATCATCTTATAAACCTCTATTAAGTCTCCCCTCAGCCTCCTCCGCTCCAGAGAGAACAGCCCTAGCTCCCTCAACCTTTCCTCATAAGACCTAACCTCCAAACCAGGCAGCTTCCTGGTAAATCTCCTCTGCACTCTTTCCAGCGCTTCCACATCCTTCTTATAGTGAGGTGTCCAGAACTGCACACAATATTCCAAATGTGGTCTCACCAAGGTCCTGTACAGTTGCAGCATAATCCCACGGCTCTTAAACTCCAACCCCCTGTTAATAAAAGTTAACACACTATAGGCCTTCTTCACAGCTCTATCCACTTGAGTGGCAACCTTTAGAGATCTGTGGATATAGACCCCAAGATCTCTCTGTTCTTCCACAGTCTTCAGAACCCTACCTTTGACCCTGTAATCCACATTTAAATTAGTCCTACCAAAATGAATCACCTCACATTTATCAGGGTTAAACTCCATTTGCCATTTTTCAGCCAGCTTTGCATCCTATCTATGTCTCTTTGCCGCCTACAACAGCCCTCCACCTCATCCACTACTCCACCAATCTTGGTGTCATCAGCAAATTTACTGATCCACCCTTCAGCCCCTCCTCTAAGTCATTAATAAAAATCACAAAGAGCAGAGGACCAAGCACTGATCCCTGTGGCACTCCGCTAGCAACCTGCCTCCAATCCGAAAATTTTCCATCCACCACCACCCTCTGTCTTCTGTTAGATAGCCAGTTACCTATCCAATCGGCCAAACTTCCCTCTATCCCACACCTCCTCACTTTCATCATAAGCCGACCATGGGGGACCTTATCAAATGCCTTACTAAGATCCATGTATATGACATCAACTGCCCTACCTTCATCAGCACACTTAGTTACCTCCTCAAAAAATTCAATCAAATTTGTGAGGCACGACTTGCCCTTCACGAATCCGTGCTGACTATCCCGGATTAATCCGCATCTTTCTAAATGGTCGTAAATCCCATCCCTAAGGACCTTTTCCATCAATTTACCAACCACCGAAGTAAGACTAACCGGTCTATAATTACCAGGGTCATTTCTATTCCCTTTCTTAAACAGAGGAACAACTTTCGCCATTCTCCAGTCCTCTGGCACCATCCCCGTGGACAGCGAGGACCCAAAGATCAAAGCCAAAGGCTCTGCAATCTCATCCCTTGCCTCCCAAAGAATCCTAGGATATATTTCATCAGGCCCAGGGGACTTATCGACCTTCAGTTTATTCAAAACTGCCAGGACATCCTCCCTCCGAACATCTATTTCCTCCAGCCTATTAGCCTGTAACACCTTCTCTTCCTCAAAAACATGGCCCCTCTCCTTGGTGAACACTGAAGAAAAGTATTCATTCATCACCTCGTCTATCTCTACTGACTCCATACACAAGTTCCCACTACTGCCCTTGACCGGCCCTAACCTCACCCTGGTCATTCTTTTATTCCTCACATAAGAGTAAAAAGCCTTGGGGTTTTCCTTGATCCGACCCGCCAAGGACTTCTCATGTCCCCTCCTAGTTCTCCTAAGCCCCTTTTTCAGCTCATTCCTTGCTAACTTGTAACCCTCAATCGAGCCATCTGAACCTTGTCAAGTCGGCTTTTACTTTTGTTTATTGCCTCACTGCCGCAGACCCCGTCGAGCATCTATGCCTTTGGAACTCGGTCAGTAATGGTGCTATCGAGCCACTCTTGATGTTGGATGTTGAAGTCTCCAATGCGAATACATTCTGTGCCCTTGCCACTTTCAGTGCTTCCTCCAAGTGGTTTTCAACCTCGAGCAGTATTGGTTCATCAGCTGGATGAACCAGTACTGCTTGTCCAATTTTGACTTGGTGCCATGAGACGTCTTGGGGTGTAGAGTCATTGTTGAGGACTCCCAAGGCAATTCCCTCCTGATTGCATCCCATTATGCTGCCATCTCTGGCGGCTTTGTCTTATTGCTGGGACAGGACATAACAAGGATGGTGAAGATGGTGTCTTGGGCATTGTCTGTAAGATTTGATTTGTGAGTATGAATGTGCCAGGCTGTTTCTTTACTAGTCTGTGAGACAGCTCTCCTAATTTTGGCACAAGCTCTCAGATGTTAACAAGGAGGACTTTGCAGAGTTGACAGGGCTGGTTGTGCCATTGGCGTTTCCAGTGCCTAGGTCGGTGCTGGGTGGTCTGTTAGGTTTTGTTCCTTTTAAACCTCCTAGCAGTTTGATACAACTGAGTGGCTTGCTTGGTCATTTCGGGGGGCATTTAAGAGCCAACCACACTGTCATGAGTCTGGAGTCGCACATAGGCCACCCCAGGTAAGGATGGCAGATTTCCTTCCCTGAAGGGCATTAATGAACCATATGGGGTTTTGATGACAATTGACAATGATTTCATGGTTATTACTGAGACTAGCTTTTAATTTCAGATTTATTAATTGAATTTAACTGCCACCAGCTGCCATAGAAGCTGCCCCAGAACATTAACCTGAGGCCCTGGATTACTAGTCCAGTGACATTACCACTGTGCCACCATCTCCCCAGTTTCTTCAACTGAAACAATTATTTTAGACGAGTTTCAAAAGAGTGGTTTTAGCCCATCTCGAACCTCACTGGGGCCAATTCAACCAGGAATAATAGGACAGTTAAGGCAATAGAAACCAGATATCCTGACTTTAATGTGAGAAAAATAATAGTGCAGTGTTCAGTACCAATCATGACTCCTCAAATATTAAAGGAGACTGGACCCACATTCTGCAATACTTGGACAATGTTCAGACTTGCCCTGACAAGTGGCAACTAACATTTACTCCTCACAAGTACCAGAAAATAAACATCAACAGAGAACCAAGAGAGAATCTAACTACCTTCTCTTGACACTCAATAGCATTACCATTGCTGAATCCCTCACCATTAACATCCTGGGGAGACGGGGGGCGGGGGGGGGGGGGGGGGCGGCGGTGGTCACCATTGACCAGAAACTGAAGTGGATCAGCCATATAAACACTACAGGCTGGGAATTCTGAGGTGCAGAACTCACCTCCTGACTCCCTAAAGTCTGTCCACCATGCACAAGGCCCAGTCAGGAGTCTGATGGAATTCTCTCCACTTGCCTGGACGAGTGAATGCATCTCTAGTAACACTGAAGAAACTCAACACTACCAAGGGCAAAGCACATAGTTTGACCAAAGCCCCATTTACCACCTAAAATATTCACCGCTTGCATCACTAGCGTAATATGGCAACAGTGTGTACCACTGCAGGCAATTGCCAGGACTCCATCAACATAACTTAGAAGGACAAGGGTAGCAGATGCAAGAGAATGTCACCACCAGCACGTTCCCCTCCAGGCCACACACCATCCTGACTTGGAACAGTATCACCCGTCATCCCTTCACAATCGCTGGATCAAAAACCTGGACTTTCCTTCCTAACAGCACTGTGGGTGTACCTACACAACATGGACTACAGTGTTTCTAAAAGCTGGATCAGCATCACTTTCTCAAGGGCAATTAGAGATGGACAACGAATGCTGGTCTAGCCAGTGACATTCACATCCCACGAACAAATTTTAAAAATCAAATATTTGGAACTATTTTTAGTAATGATTGACCTAACATAAAAGCTACACAATTTTACCTCACAAATGTAATTTTGAGTGTAACAAAAGGAAAAATTGTGTAGACCTATTAAATAAAAGTTGCATTTAAATAATATATTTCATTTTCCTCCATCACAGATGGTTCAATGGTTTTAACTGGGAAGGATTGAAAGCTAGAACACTATCATCACCATTAAAAAGAGAGGTATTTGTGCTAACCAATATCCTACTTCAGACAGAAGAAGTCGTGGTTTTGCAGATTTTCTCTGTTATATTGTTCCTTCAAAATAAATGGTGTTCAATTGGAAGCAACAAGCTCAGTGAAGAACTGCCTCTCCACCTATTCGTAATCAATGATGTTTTCTCCTTACCCAACATCATTTTAACAGTAACAGTAAAGAACAACTTTCCTACTGTTATAAACAATAGTTAACCCTAGTTACAGGATGAGCTGTTAAATCTGCAACAGTTTAGGCAGATAATGCAAAAATGGTATGCTGGGGTGAGCTTTCCAATTCCATTGACGGCAATGAATACAAATGTTGCAGACAGTAACAAAGATTTGCTCACCGCCAAAGCAAAATTGAAAGGTTGGCACTATTTATTTTAATGAAATTAGCAATCTCATTCAGAGAAGCTGTAATGCATGTATAGGATGGTGAACAACCTGAACTTATGGAGAAGAGGGTAATCTTGGATTAGGGTCAATGTGTGTTTGTGGGACACAGCAAAGTGTGACTTGCTCAGCCCCTGACGAACGTATCACTCCAGGGATTTTCTGATACTGACACTGAGGGATTGGTTTGAACCTTTGGGCTGTTGACCAGTAAGTGCGCAATGGTCTGCTTCCCATTTCTGCCTTGAAATCATAGAATCCCTAGAGTGTAGAAGGAGGCCATTAGGTTTGCACTGACTCTCCGACAGAGCATCTTGCCCAACCCGCCCACCCTATCCCCATAATCCCAAGCATTTGCCATGGTTAATCCACCTAACCTACAGAAGTCTTTGGACAATAAGGGACAATTTAGCATGACCAGTGCACGCAGCCTGCACATCTTTGAACTGTGGGAGGAAACCTCAGAGGAGTACCCAAAGCAAACCCACACAGACACAGGGAGAACATACAAACTCCACAAGACAGTCATCCAATGTCAGAATCAAACCCGGGTCCCTGGTGCTGTGAAGCAACAGTGTTAACCACTGTGCCACTGTGCCAGGTTTAGACCTCATTTTTGTGCCATTTGTGAGCTGTAAACCCACAAACAGATGAATCATTGCAATGTGTTGAGTCTAGATCAAGTGGCTTGGATGTTGTACCACCCACAGGCAGGTCATTGAGTGGGGGATGAAAATGGAGTGGGTGGTGGCCAGTGCATTAGCTTTAGCGGTATGTCTAGTCTACTAACCCCATTCTGAGATCATTAATGTTGGTTTGGCGACTTTTGAATTGGGGCTTTGGAAACTAAAGTATAAAACTCCTCATTCTGAACATTAACATCCCCATTCATACTTTACAAAACAAGCAACCAGGAAAGATATAATTAAATTTACTGGAAACAATTTAAACTTTTAGTTGTACAATGATTTCTTACTTATGTAAACCTCACTAGAAAAAGTGATATTTTGCAAATTTAGTTACTGAATTGTGATAAAAGATTTGCAAGTTTAATATCAGAATTGAGAGGTTACAACTATCATATGCTAAACAAATAGGACATTTTACTCCAGTTTCCTATGAGAGGTCTTTAAAATGATAAAGTGGTTTAATTATAAATTATGATAGGAAGATATAGAAAAAGTTTTTCATTTGTGGGGGTGTCCAAAACACCCACAAATCCAATAAATATTTCAGGAGAAGCTTCTTCACTGAGAGAGTAGTTAAAATGTTGAACTCATGAATCATAGGCCGGGATTTTACATTTGCAAATTGGGACGCATGTGTAAAATCCTGCACAATGACATTGGATCATGAGTTTGATGTCAACACGCCAGTTTCCCATAACACACCAGACAGACAGGGGCCAAAATCAACAGCCTGCCTATCAATTGAAAAAAAATCATCAATGGGCAATTGGGCTTGTTAACAGGCCAATTGACCCGCATATTACGCTGCCCACACCATAACTCAGTTGGCACGGACAGGCGGGCAAGAGTGGGAATTTCCTTTTCTCACCATCTGAGGTGAAAAAACGGGAAGGAAGGGGGTTACATCCTTTTGGGGGGATTTCCTGCTTGCAGAGGAGAGCCTCTTCCCACCTGCAGAAGGCACCCTCTCACTTTGTGCCTTCCTGCCTGACCTCCAAAGCCCAGCCCCCAACCCCCCATCTGCCACCCATCCAAACTGGCTGACAGCTCTCAAAGGCAGGGACTTTTTCCCACTGAGGGTTGGAAGTCTGACCCTCAGCTTGTTAAGGCCGTCCATAGGGTTTCTCATTACAAGATGGCCTTTCACAAAGTTGGCGGGTTCACAACTGACTTTTCTAAAGGTGGGGTGAGCAATTCGTCATCTTATCCCATAAAAATTAACCCGTAGAGTAGTATTGATACATTGAAAAGGAAGTTAGATAAGCAAAGGTGGGGAAAATGGATAGGCATATGGTGATAAGAGTTTGATGAAGTTGAATAGGAGGAGGCTTGTGCAGCATAAACACCAGCATAGCAGACTAATTGAGTCAAATAGCCTGCTCCCATGCTGTAAGTAAAATGTGATTTTTTTTTCCAATTATATATCTTTAAATTAATTAAGCAGCAGACCAGCATTTTTGGTAAATGCTGGTTTCCAATTGTTGAACATACAATGGGAGATTTTATGTACAAATTGAAAGAATCTGATGGACCAAGAGAACCAAACGTAACGTTTTCTTGAGTTACTAATGAGAGCTATTCATAACTAACCTAATTATTTAAAAACCTTGTTTTTTTGGGGAGGGTGGCTAAGTCTGAGTAACATTTTTTTCTTTATTTTCCCCAAGCTCACAGGTCCGACGGATTGTAGATACTTTGACAAGTATCCCCCTGATAAGGATATTCCCCCAGATGAATTTTCAGGCTGGGACAAGGACTTTTAGATCACTTACTGTATGGGGATAAGAAGACTGCAGCTGTTACTCATACTCAATGTTCATAAAGCAATCCGGACAATTTCCCATTATATGCATATTCTAACATGTGGCATTGCTATCGATCAACTTGCATGAGCATCTCCAAATAAAGTGAACACTGAACGTTGTGAAGAAGAAAGGAAATAGCTTTGAAAAGTTTTGAAAAATCAACAGAAACATTATTCTGGTATTATCTTAACTGGAAAAACATTTTCCATTTAAACAGCTGCTGAAGCTCATTAAGTCAACATGCACCTTGTGCAAACACTTCTTCAAGTTATAATAGAATGGTTGCCCCATGTGGGTTCGCTGCTCATGTGGAAATGCTGAACAACCAGAGTAAACAGCTGGACAGGTGCAGTCGGCAGTGGCTTTTGCATTGCTGCGTTTTTTCCTGGTTTATGCATGCCTACATTTCCAAGCTATCATGTCTTTGATCAGACAGCAGTTTTGTTTTCGTATGAAGACCTGTCGGGCTTTCTAAGCATGATGCTGATTTCACCTCCAGGGTGCATCGTGGCGAGCTGGCTACAATCATCTTCCTTCCTGATTGTGGACCTCATTTTCTAATACCTTGCACTTGTCTGACAATTATTTATTTTTATCTTGTACTAACTTATACAGTTTAACTGACTGTATTTGCACATGTTACACAAAGCATTTTACTTCTGGCTAAACATTTAAGGCCGGAATCTCACCACCATTCATGTCGGCAGGATTTTCCCATTCCGTCGCAGTGAACGGAGATTTGGCTGGCCGCCAAATTCTCCAACCTCACTGCAGCGGGAGCGTGGCGTGAATGGCAGTTAAGATCGTGCCCATTTCTATCAAAATGCTTATAATGTTGCCCCATACATTTCTAAAATGATCTATTGTTTTCTTCCTTAAGTACTTTCCTTTATTAGAATTAAAGCATTACTTCAGGATATATTGCTCAATCTTCATAAGTACAGGAATTATAATTTGCAAAGAAAATCCACCAATCCTTAGTTGCCCAATATATTCAAAGAATATAGATATAACATCAATAGTCAAGAATTCTGTATTATGAAACCAAAACTTCTGTACCATCTCTTAACAATGTTCAACAAGCGTTAACAGGTGAATAATTAATTGTCCTTAAACCCTCAATGTCATAATTTCAGTGGGAATTCAAGGAACTCACCAGTTTCGTATCAATTCCAGAAGTTCCCTGTCACCCTTATAACTGGGTAGCACCATTGTCCACCCCTTACAAGGCCAATAACATCAGATGATTCTGAACTGGAGCAGGCATTCCCTCTGATGAGATATTCTCCTTCCCTTTGGCACTGGTACACTGAGAGAGATGATAACTGGCCTTGCGATGAACTGAAGTGCATTGTGTCTAGCAAGGGTTGATTGCACCAGGAGGGAAAGAAACAGTAAAATCTGGGAAATAAGTGGTTCAAACTGATCTTGTATTCCTTGAAATGGAACTCCAGTTCGAACCAGTACCAGCCATTTCCAAGTTTTACTGGCTTTTTCTTAGTTTGCAGTCCATGTCGGGGTTGAACAGCTTGGACACACAAGAAAAGGGAAAAACATATTTTAAAGATTTGTACCTGCCCGTTTTACACAAGGGACCAAAGGAGAGTTGGCTGAAATCTCACGGAGCACTCAGATTTTTTGTTTTAAATTTGTATTCCTTTCTCAGAGTTGCAAGGCCAATGTGCAGAGTGAACAGGGCAAGCCCTTCATCTATCTCCTTGCTTTCTCCAAAAAGACCATTCAAATTCAACTTTAGTCCTGGTACCCACAAAAGAGACGTAGCAGATCCAAGCTGACAAGAACAGCATTATACCTGATCCTCTCTGCCCTGTTGATGGACAGATACCAGATTTGCTGACTGTATGGGGCTGCTGAAGAGGTGCCCGGAAAGGTGCAGGTATCCGTTGGCCCGAACAATGTGAGGTGTCTTTCCTCTAATGCCACAATCTCAGTGACATCAGTAATGGGAGAATCACTGAAACTCGGGATTTTCGGAGCATGTGCAACAATTGTAAGCATCAGTGACTGCGAATGGGTTATTGT
Organism: Mustelus asterias; assembly: GCF_964213995.1. Lineage (NCBI taxonomy): Eukaryota > Metazoa > Chordata > Chondrichthyes > Carcharhiniformes > Triakidae > Mustelus > Mustelus asterias. Next base: position 79,629,095 of record NC_135801.1, on the reverse strand, counting down.
ATTGACATGGTAATTGAAGCCTTCGGCAGATGTTAATGTAGCCCAACTGATCTGATGTGGATGCATTTAGTTTGTGTTTTAACCTAGACAGTGTGCTAATCTGGCCAGAGCTGAAGGGCATAGCATATGACCACAGATCAGCTGTACTGAATGTAAAAATAGTTCATTCCTATCTTAGCCACAACTATGTTAATGTTCTTTTTGTTTTGCATTTCCACTTTAGTTTCTCTCCATAAGGTTATCTAAAGAGCAGAGGATTAGTCGCTGTCTTTAAAGTGACCTAAACAGTTTTCTTTCTTTCCTATTGATTACCCAATTAAACACAATCTTGCATATGGTTCTTCATCCAGAGCCAATATGCTAGGTTCCCAGAAACTGAAAAACAAATTACAAAAACCTGGATTAATCCAGAGACTGTCTGACAATGCGACGCTACTCCTTTCGGCAAACAAGCAACTTTGGGCTGAATTTTCACCTTCAAGGTGGGTAACAGCAGTCAGGAAACTCATTGGCTTGGCGTGCCAGTCTTGAGAAAAAATGCCTGCAAAGATGAGATTTTCATTCGGGGAGGGGGTGGGGCAGTGCTGCTAACTGCAGCCAGGCCCAGGGGCTGCAGTTTCTGCTACTGATACTTTAATGGGCCTTGATGATTGACACTTTTATAGGACTGCGGTAAAATATATTTTTGTGAATGCACAACAGTTTCTTTTAAAGTTTTTTCACACATGCTTATAAGGTTCACTGCTTCTATACGAAGTGTGTGCTGGAAGTGCCATAGGTTGGCATCAGGGTACGGAGGGCCTGTGGGGGAGGCATAGGTTGACATGGAGGTTATGAGGGGCCATGGGTCATGAACTTACTTTCAAAAGGTTCACTCATCCAGACTATTGTTCACGCCACCTCTGAACGGCCATGCACCATGAGCCCTTGAAAAACTGGGCTGACTCCACGCAAACTGCAGAGGGCAAGCAGATGCCTATCCCCAGAATTGAGCTGGCCAGGACTGGAGTGCAGGGCACAGTTTTGTGACTGGAACGAACATGCACCCTTATCCTAGGCTGGTGAAAATTGGGGGCATCGGGAATGGAGCTGAGAATCTCCGAATTGAGTCCCAGACTGTGGTCCCGGCTGTTGGGAAGGGGGAGGGGGGCGGGTGGGGTGTCGAAAATCCAGCCCTTTGTTCTGACAAGAGATCAGCCATGAGGAGCAGAGATCTTTTTTATGGAAATAACAAACAGGTACATGGCAGACATTCTGGGCCTTTATATGATACAGGAGTAGGTAAATGGTTCCAGCTTTGAGTGTGCATGTCAGGAATTCCAAAACATGATCCGCCCTTTCCCCAATTATCAGGAGCACCAAAAAAGAGGAAAATGTTCCTTGTTGTGGCCAATTGCCTGGAATAGCACAATGATATTTCATGTGCATATTTAACTTGTCTCCGGTAACTCATCGAACCTGATGTTTGTGTGTGTTATGTCTAAATACAATCCGATAAAATGTTTTATCATACCACTATCAATGTATAAAAGAAATAACAGATCTTATATTGTTTATGAACATTGTTCACAAAAGGGATTCACATACATGAAGTTCTACTGTATTTTGTAAATATGACTTTTATTGAACGTCATTGTGGGGAGAAAGATTGTACGTCATGTAGGGTGGAATTTTACCGGCACGTCCACCCGAGGTTCATACGATCCCACCCGAGGCCAACGGAGAATGCTGGGGTGGGCATGCCGGTAAAATTCTGGTCGTATTGTGTGCGCTTACGGTTATAGGGAGTATATTCCCCACTCTTTATTGAATTCACATTGATGGGATGTTAAGAATAAAATCCAATTATGCATATATACAATGAAGAATTAGAATGAAAATAGTATGAAGACAATGTCCTATTTGCCATCTTCAAATGTTCAAAAGAAAATTGTTGAAAGTAAATATTTCGAGAATAAATTATTAATAGAGTACAAAGTTTGTTATGGTAAACTCTAACTAGCATTCCTAGATCATAATAAAGTACAAATTTAGTTATTTCCTCTTGACGGTGTCAAGGAAAAATTATGCTTTTGTATTCGAAGTTTGGTTTATATATTTTTAATAAACTTTAGATAAACAAAAATTAAAATTGTGATGGTATTTTTATTCAGAGAGGTACTGAATAGTTTCATATTTCAAACACGGGATATGAAGAAAGTGCAGGAGTATAATTCGCCTGCTTTCCTTGAGGACTTTCCTGGGAGAGTTGTTTTGGGGCTTCCTGAGAAATACTGCTTGGTTCACTTCCTGTTGGATCCATTGGGAAGGACACCTGCTGCCACCGTGTGTCCAAAGGCAATAAAACGCAGGATGGGATCAGTTATCTTCCAAAGACAGCTGATACCTTATGTATCAACCTGCCATGAGGAACCTTATCGAAGGCCTTACTAAAGTCCATGTATGAACATCCACTGTTCTGCCCTGGTCAATTTTTCTTGTTACTTCCTCAAAGAACTCAATCAAGTTTGTGAGACATGACCTCCACTTCACAAAACCATGCTGCCAATTGCTAAAAGCCTATTCTCTTCCAGATGTGAGTACATTCTGTTCCTAAGAATCTTCTCCAATAATTTCCCCAACACCGATGTAAAGCTCACAGGCGTGTAATTTCCCGGATTGTCTCTTCTGCCCTTAAACAGACGCAGTAAGAGTTTTCACAACACCAGGTTAAAGTCCAACAAGTTTATTTGGTAGCAAATGCCATTAGCTTTCGGAGCGCTGCTCCTTCGTCAGATGGAGTGGATATCTGCTCTCAAACAGGGCATACAGTGACACAAAATCAAGTTACAGAATACTGATTAGAATGCAAATCTCTACAGCCAACCAGGTCTTAAAGATACAGACAATGTGAGTGGAGGGAGCATTAGCACAAGTTAAAGAGATGTGCACTGTCTCCAGACAGGACAGCCAGTGAGATTCTGCAAGTCCAGGAGGCAAGCTGTGGGGGTTACTGATAGTGTGACATAAATCCAAGATCCCGGTTTAGGCCGTCCTCATGTGTGCGGAACTTGGCTATCAGTTTCTGCTCAGCGACTCTGCGCTGTCGTGTGTCGTGAAGGCCACCTTGGAGAACGGTTACCCGAAGATCAGAGGCTGAATGCCCGTGACCGCTGAAGTGCTCCCCAACAGGAAGAGAACAGTCTTGCCTGGTGATTGTCGAGCGGTGTTCATTCATCCGTTGTCGTAGCGTCTGCATGGTTTCCCCAACGTACCATGTCTCAGAGCATCCTTTCCTGCAGCGTGTCAGGTAGACAACGTTGGCCGAGTTGCAAGAGTAGGTAGCGTGTACCTGGTAGACGGTGTTCTCACGTGAGATGATGGCATCTGTGTCGGTGATCCGGCATGTCTTGCAGAGGTTGCTGCGGCAAGGTTGTGTGGTGTCGTGGTCACTGTTCTCCTGAAGGCTGGGTAGTTTGCTGTGGACAATGGTCTGTTTGAGGTTGTGCAGTTGTTTGAAGGCAAGAAGTGGGGGTGTGGGGATGGCCTTGGCGAGATGTTCGTCTTCATCAATGACATGTTGAAGGCTCCGGAGGAGATGCCGTAGCTTCTCCGCTCCGGAGAAGTACTGGACAACGAAGGGTACTCTGTCCAGAGTACCCTTCGTCATCCAGTACTTCCCCGGAGCGGAGAAGCTACGGCATCTCCTCCGGAGCCTTCAACATGTCATTGTTGAAGACGAACATCTCGCCAAGTCCATCCCCACACCCCACTTCTTGCCTTCAAACAACCGCACAACCTCAAACAGACCATTGTCCGCAGCAAACTACCCAGCCTTCAGGAGAACAGTGACCACGACACCACACAACCCTGCCACAGCAACCTCTGCAAGACATGCCGGATCATCGACACGGATGCCATCATCTCACGTGAGAACACCGTCGACCAGGTACACAGTACCTACTCTTGCAACTCGGCCAACATTGTCTACCTGATACGCTGCAGGAAAGGATGTCCCGAGGCATGGTACATTGGGGAAACCATGCAGACGCTACGACAATAGGTGAATGAACACCGCTCGACAATCACCAGGCAAGACTGTTCTCTTCCTGTTGGGGAGCACTTCAGCGGTCACGGGCATTCAGCCTCTGATCTTCGGGTAAGCGTTCTCCAAGGCGGCCTTCACAACACACGACAGCGCAGAGCCGCTGAGCAGAAACTGATAGCCAAGTTCCGCACACATGAGGACTTGGATTTATGTCACACTATCAGTAACCCCCACAGCTTGCCTCCTGGACTTGCAGAATCTCACTGGCTGTCCTGTCTGGAGACAATACACATCTCTTTAACCTGTGCTTAATGCTCTCTCCACTCACATTGTCTGTATCTTTAAGACCTGGTTGGTTGTAGAGATTTGCATTCTAATCAGTATTCTGTAACTTGATTTTGTGTCTCTGTATGCCCTGTTTGAGAGCAGATATCCACTCCATCTGACGAAGGAGCAGCACTCCGAAAGCTAATGGCATTTGCTACCAAATAAACCTGTTGGACTTTAACCTGGTGTTGTTAAAACTCTTACTGTGTTTACCCCAGTCCAACGCCGGCATCTCCACATCTTAAACAGATGAACAGTGTTAGCTACTGTTTGGATAGCTCGCTCATTGGATGAGACTTTTCTTCCTCTCTGTAGCATGTTTTGGCGCAGTGGGAAGTGGCACGCCATTCGCTGGTGGCAGGATCTTGTGGTCCCACCTTTGAACAAAGAACAGTACAGCACAGGAACAGGCCCTTTGGCCCACCAAGTCTGTGCCAACACATGCCTCGCTAATCTAATATTTTCTTGCTTCTACGTAGTCCAATCCCTCTATTTCCTGTCTATTCATGTAGCTATCCAGATGCCAATTGAACATTGTTATAGAATCTGCTTCCACAACCTCTTCTGGCAGCACATTCCAGGCATTCACCACATTTGTGTGGAAAAACTTGCCCTTCCGTCTTTTTTAAATTTTCCTCCTCTCACTTTCAACCTATGCCCCTGAGTAATTGATCCTACGACCCTGGGAAAAAAAAACTCTGACTTTCCACTCTATCCAAGCCTGTCATAATCTTGTAAACATCTATGAGGTCCCCCGTCATCCTCCAACGCTCCAATGGAAACAATCCAAGTTTGTTCAACCTTTCTTCATAGTCCACATCCTCCAAACTAGACAACATCCTGGTAAATCCCTTCTGCACCTTTTCCAATACATCAACATCCTTCCGGTAGTGTGGCGACCAGAATTGTACACAACACTCCAAATGTGGCCTAACCAAAGTCTTATACAGCTGCAACATGATTTTGCAATTCCTATACTCAACGCCCCAACCGATGAAGGCCAGCATGCCATATGCCTTCTTGACCACCCTGTCCACCTGAGTTGCCACCTTCAGGAAACTGTGGATCTGCACGCCTAGATCTGTTTGTATACTAATATTTCTAAGAGCTCTACCATTTATTGTATACTTTCCCTCAGCAGTAGCCCTTCCAAATCACATCACCTCACATCTGTCCAGGTTAAATTCCATCTGTCATCTTTCAGCCCAGGTCTCCAGCCGATTTATATCCTGCTGTAAACTTTGACAATCCTCCTCACTATCCGCTACTTCCCCAATTTCTGTATCATCTGCCAATTTATTAATGAGACCACCTACATTTTCCTCCAAATCATTTATATATATTACAAACAACAGAGGTCCCAGCACTGATCCTTGTGGAACACTGCTGGTCACAGACCTCTAGTCAGAAAAGTATCCTTCCACTGCTACTCTGTGCTTTATATGTCCAAGCCAGTATTATATCCATCTTACCAGCTCACCTCGGATCCCATATGACTTCACCTTCTGTAACAGCCTACCATGAGGAACCTTATTGAAGGCCTTACTAAAGTCCATGTATGCAACACCCACTGCCCTGCTTTGGTCAATTTTTCTTGTTACTTTCTCAAAGAATTCAATCAAGTTTGTGAGACACGACCTCCACTTCACAAAACTATGCTGCCTATTGCTAAAAGCCCATTCTCTTCCAGATGTGAGTACATTCTGTTCCTAAGAATCTTCTCCAATAATTTCCCCAACACCGATGTAAGGCTCACAGTCCTGTAATTTCCTGGATTGCCTCTTCTGCCCTTCTTAAACAGACGAACAGTGTTAGCTACTCTCCAATCCTCTGGTATCTCAACATCCTAGAATGTCAACATCCTCCTTTCTGCACGTCCCATCCACCACATCCTTCTCCTTTGTGAATACTGATGCAAAGCACTTAAGGACCTCACCCACCTCAGCTGGCTCCACACACAAATTCCCTCCACTGTCCTTGAGTGGACCTAGCCTTTCCTTAGCTATCCTCTTTCTCCTTATATGCGCATTAAAAGCCTTGTGATTCTTCTTAATCCTGCCTGCCAAGGACATTTCAAGGCCCGTTTCGTTCCTCCTAGGTCGCTGTTTAAGCTCTTTCCTGCTATCTTTGTATTCCTCAAGAGCCTTATCCGTTTTCAATTTCCTGAATTTTATGTATGCCTCCTTCTTCTTTTTCACTAAGTTCACAATCTCTCTTGTCATCCAGGGTTCCCAAATCTTGCCATCTTTATCCTTCATTTTTGCAGGGACATACTTGTCCTGAATTGTTAATAACTGACTTTTAAAAGACTCCCACATGTCAGATGTGGACTTACCCTCAAACAACTGCCCCCAGTTTATATTCCTTTGCTCCTGCCCAATAATGTTATAGTTAGCATTCCCCCAGTTTAGTACTTTCACTCTGGGACTATGTCTATCCTTTTCTACAAGTAACTTGAAACTTATAGAATTGTGATCACTGTTTCCAAAATGGTCTCCCACTGAGATATCAATCACCTGTCTGGGCTCACTTCCCAGAACACAGTCTAAGAAAGCCCCTTCCTGAGTTGGACTATTTACATATTGCCTCAAGAAGCATTCTTAGACACAGTGAACAAACTCTGCTTCATTCAAGCCCCGGCACTAAAGGAATCCCAATCTACGTTGGGGAAGTTAAAATCACCAATCACAACAACCCTGTTGTTTTTACATCTTCCCATAATTTGCTGACGTATCAGTTCCTCCACTTCACGCTGGCTGTTGGGAGGTCTGTGGTGCATTATGTCAGAGGGTTAGGATAACCCGGACTAATAAAGACTAATAGATCAAGATAGACTAATTCAGAACAATCTTATGCTCTTGCGTTCAAAGCTACAAATACAACTAAATTATTATTCGTTAAAAAAGTCACTGGAAGATAGGAACAAGAGTAAACCTCTTTTAACCTCTTGAGCCAGTTTCATCATTCAAAGAGATCATGGCTTATCTGCAAACTAAATCCAAATACCCGCCCTTGTCCTATATCCCTTAATACCTTTGCTGAACAAACCTCTATCGATCTGCGATTTAAGATCATCTCTGAGCACAGAGAATAAATTTATAGCTAATAGTCTTCCAGCAGAATGACATTGAAAAATATGATGATTTGCAATAATTAAACTAATACTTCAAAATGTTTTTAGAACTCTATGTTTTATAACTGCTTTTAAAGCATAACACCACCTCTAGAGTAAACACAATATTGTGTCAAAGAAGTATTCTCCCTTACATCTGTAGAATAACTATAATACACAATAATGGGGATTAGAACATACAGCATTTTAGTTTAATTATCAATTCCTACATTCAGCGGACAAAATGGAGCTTGAAATCCATTCATTGTTTAAAGGAGGTCATTTTAATTTATGTCTAACTCAAATTTGAACTGCACGTAGGCTGAATATCACGTAGTAACCAGCACACAAACTGTAAAGTGGTTGACATGAGTTAGAAAAATACAGCTGTCATACACTTAATCTAAAAACTGTTTGGTAAGTACACCATCCAACAAACAACAGAAGGTCATCCTAATACCAACCCACCATCTGCATTCAGTGGTCAGTAGCTGGATACTCCTTGAAGCCACAAAAGATAACTTTTGGAACAAGCGAACCTCCAGGTGTTGCTAATTATTTTACAGCCTAATTGGATCAATTAATATTTTACTATTATTGCAAATGGATTTTTTTTGGGATGACAGAGATATGCCCTTCTCGAATATTTGATGCTGCCTTATAGAGAAAGAACATAAAGATTGAAGGCAGGAAAGGACCAAGCCTCTCCCATACTCTGATGGTGAACTTTCTGCACACCACGCCTCTCCTCCTCCAGTCACACTCCCTAGGCTGTCATGCAATCATCTGGAAGACCCAAAATATGTGAAAAAGCCCACGTCATTATCAAGAAAACTTTGAGCGCTTCCTCTCGGACAAATTTCATGGATCACCATGATTGAGAGATTAGGTTGAGGTGGTGCAGATAGGGGGAAATGATTGATTCCTAAACTGCACCTTTACTGTATGGGACAAGCTTTAGAGACCAGCTGTAATTCACCAGCTCTTCATTTGTGTAAGTTTTGTGTAAAGACAGTATTAAATATTCTGGAAGGACTTCCCCTCAGAGATGTACTAGCCTCCTATTCTCACTAATGGTGTGCATATTTGTGGTGCTCATGTGCAGAATAGAAGATGCATCAACAAAGGGAAAAGGATTTCTAGAAAAGTAAAGCACAACTTGGGAGAGATGTTCACTGGCATGTTGGGTGCAAGCAGTATGATGGTACCTGTGTAACGGTGAGGTAATGCTTACCGACACATTCCAGCTTTTGATCTGGCTGTTGCCATCTTTGGAGATCAGAGGCCGTAGCAATTGTCTGAGTCAGCTGGCAGGCCCTTATTAAAAAAGACTGTCAGTCACTGAGAACTGGAAAGGACTTTGGGCAGCTTCTTATTTAACCAGCTTTTATAAAATTGGAACTGTCGGTTTCACTGACAGTTGCTGCGAGTGGGAACTGCTGCCACTGACCTTCAGGCAGCTTTTTGGTTTTCCGCTGGATATATTTTTTTAAACTGCAAGCTGTCCGAAGGTGAGAAGCAGCAATTCCACTCACAGCAACTCGGTGCGACTGATCGTTCTGGTATTTTTAAAGCTAGGCTTTCAAGTTTGAACCTCTCTCTGCTCAGTCTGAACAATGACAGCATGGGAAATGTTAGTACTGGATGTCACCACCGACTGGTCAAGGGAGTTTCACTGTGATTTGTAATTTCTTCCTCTGGCAGGTGGACATTCCTTTTGGCGTGTTTTTTTGCCCTCTTGAAACTGGAGGACAAGAAGAATTTCTAAAGGGAGGATAGCCTTATTTTAGGCTGACCCACTGAGGGAGACTGGTTACAGACCTCACCAGGTCTTCTTGCAATGCTTGGGAAGAATTGACAGGGGGGGATTTTTTTCCAGGTTGGGATTGTGAATCTCGGAGCAGAAAAGTATCACTGGGGGGGTTGGAAGTTAAAAGAACACATGTGCATTGACAGACCCAAATAAAACCTGCCTGCTAACCTGGGAGCCAGTGTGTGACCGTGCATCAATCTGCAAGATTGATTGACCACAAATTGGAATCAAGAGTTATGGGGAAAGAACCCGAAAGTGGACATGAAGAATGTTGGATCAGCCTCCATCCTATTGAATGGCGGAGCAGGCTCGAGGGACCAAATGACCTACTCCTGTTTCTATTTTTTACGGTCTTAGGGCGTTGTTACGGCTTTGGAAGATGTGCTGTGCCGATCTGTTCAAAAGTAGGGGTTGGCATGGATGAAGGCGTACATGGAATGGGCAACATTTTGCCATCCCAAAGATACATCATTCTCTTTTCTTGTCAGTTTGTTTTAAGTCGATGTCCTCTTCTACACATTTTCTCAGCCTGTGGTAGTGTACACAGCACTAAGCTTATTTATGAATGGTACACTGGAATCCTCTGCGAGTGCCCTGACATATCAAGTTGAATAACCTCATCGATCTTACTTCTCTGCATATTCATGCATCAAGTAGGAGGGCTAGTTTATATCCCTCAACAGTATATCCAATATGGCGAATGACACATTCTGCACTGGAAGGTTGTTGTCCCTCCTACTTGTTACTGCAGGATTTTCAGGCCTCTGGGACCTGCACCTCAAACAGAGATTAGACCCTGCTATAAGCAACTGACAAGCTGCATCATTGTTTGAACTTCCCTATGCCCCAACATAGAAACATTTCTGCTCCATAAAGGTATCCTCCAAAAACATTCAATTAAAGAAAAAAATTAGAACCATATTTGAAAGGAGACAACCTAATAATGAACTATCATTATTTTCCACTTCAGCTCAATGCTGAAGCATTAACTCTTCTCCAACAAAGACATGTTCAGAAGTTAGTTAAGGCTGCTAATTAAATGGTTAATCATTGCTATTCAACATTTAAAGTGCTGAATTCACCAATACTGATAATATTTGAGTACATAATAAAGAGCCGCCCTGAAAGACTGGACCTGCTTCATTGAATAATATTTGGTGAATTCCAAATGACCCCTAATGGCGTAACTGGGTAACTGAATGTTTTTGAGGAAACACTGACTGTAGTGAGGATTAAAAGAAACAACAGCAGGGAAAAGAGCTGAACGTAATGCATTGCCCCAGTTCAGTTATAAAGTTTCATATTCTTCAGTAAATCACACATTTCTTTCTAAATGCCCTTACTATAAGGCAGGCAAGTAGCTGGAAAGATGGAAAAGGAAAAGGATTTAAAAGAGAGAGGAGTCCTGACTAAATTTCACTATTCACATGTCACTATTTTTCCTGGTTCGGTGTAAATCATTCTGCTTGAACATTTGTCTTCATGCTTATGCCGGAATTCCATCGCACCACCCGCCATGGAATCGGAGCGGGCAAGGAGCGGAGAATGGAACTCGTCCTTGGGCGGGATCTTCCGGTCTCGGGTCAAGCGAGGTCATAAAATTCTGCCCTTAGTCTCAGTCGTTACTTTTAACTCTGCTGTCCTTTGTCTCTGAGTCTATTTAGAACCATAGAAGCATAGAAAAATTACGGCACAGATTGAAGTCATTTGGCCCATCTTGTCCATACCAACCCAAGGACATCCAGGTGTCCATTCGAATTCCACTTCTCTGCACCCGACCCATAACCCTGTAGTTCACAGCACATAAGCTGCAGATCCAGATACTTTTTAAAAGAGTTTAGGGTCTCTGCCTCCATCACCAACTCAGGCAGCAAATTCCAGACACCCATCGCCCTAAAAGAGTTCTTTCTCATGTCTTCTCCACATCTACTGCCACTAGAATTCTCCTCCAAGAGGAACAATGTTATCCTGTCCACTCTATCACTTCCCCTCATATTTTCTATACTTCTATCAAGTCACCACTCAGCCTTCTTTGTTCCAAGGAAAATAACCCCAACCTATCCAATCTCTCATAGATACACTTTTCTAGCCCAGGCAACTGTCTTGTAAGCCTCCTCTGCACTCTCTCCAGAGCAATTACATCCTTCCTGTAATATAATGACCAGAACTGCACACAATGGGCAGAATTTTATGACCTCATTGTGCCCATTTTGCAACGGGAAAAAGTCATAAAATTGGGCGTGATCCGACTAGCACCCATTCCCATAAAAAGCAGTACAATCGGGACCATGCCTAAAATGGGCAAAACGTCAATTTGCATTTTTTTGCATTTATCACAATGTCATTAGTGAGCTTCACTCCCAATCGTCCCAGCTCACCTGCCTTAACCACCTCATTCACTGCAGCTGGAACCGGTGAGGAAAACACCTCCTCTATAAAAAGCCGGATTCAGGTGCTGGAGCAGTGAGGGTGAGCGAGGAGGTAAGTCTTTGCACCCACTCCCGGTGGCTATGAAAGCGATGGTCGCCTTAAACTTTTACACCACTGGGTCCTTCCAGACTGCCAGTAGAGACCTTTGTGGCATCTCATAATCATCCGTCCACAAGTGTGTGAAGGAGGTCATGGATGCCCTGTATGCCCAGGCTGGCCAGTATATCAAATTTGACCTGGACCAGGCCCAGCAGGAAGCCTGGGCTGCAGGATACGCGGCCATCATGGGGATGCCAAATATACAGGGGGCTAAAGACTGCACCCATGTCACTGTCAAGGCCCCGGAGAAAATCCTGGAAGATTCATGAACAGAAAGGGCTTCCATTCATTAAATGTGCAGTTGGTGTGTGACCATCAGCTGAATATCATGCAAATCTGCACCAGATACCCCGGCAGCGTGAATGACAGCTTCATATTGAGGAGCTCAGATGTCCTGGTGGTCTTTGAGGAGGAGGCCAGGGTGCAGGGATGTCTCATGGGGGACATGGGGTAGCCACTTCAGACTTGGCTGATGATGCCTGTGGGAGGCTGTGGTGAACCATCGTTGGTTCCCACTGGATAGTACTGAGCCAGGGCTGGCCAGTACTACAGGAATGTATATAGGTTACTGTGGGATCGTACTAATGTTGCTGTTGGGTTAGGGTGGGATTGATACACCTGTGTTTGTTACTGTTGTGGCACATCCCAGTCAGGCTCCGCCTCCTGGGAGAGGTATAAGACTCCCTGCTCGGACAGGACCCCTTCAGTCTGGGATAGTGTGTTAAAGTTCTGATAGCTCCATTGTTAGTTAATAAAAGCCTTCTTTTACTGAAGCTTCGAGCCTCGTGTCCAATTGATGCGCATCAATTTTATTAACTAAAATTAAACTCTCGACGGAAGAAAAAAAAAGAAAGGAGTATGGAGCAAATCCTCAAGCCAGAACGTCTGACGCTAGATCCACGTGCGGTGGGCGCTTCTAACACCTTCGACCACTGGCTGAAGTGTTTTGAAGATTACCTAGCAGCCTCCGCAGCGGTCACCACAGATGATGACAGACTCCGGGTCCTCCATGCGAGGGTAAGCGACACAGTCTACCTCGCGATCCGTGCGGCCACCACTTACCCTAGGGCCCTCGAGCTTCTAAAGAAGCGCTATACGAAACCTCCTAACGAGATCCACGCTCGTTACCTCCTCGCTACACGACGTCGGCAGTCGGGCGAAACCATGGAGGACTACGCCAATGAGCTCTTACAGCTTGCCAGGGGCTGTGACTGCAAAGCTGTGTCGGCTGAGCAGAGCATGTACGACCTCGCCCGAGATGCGTTTGTGGCCGGGGTCGGGTCTTCATACATCTGTCTCAAACTGCTAGAAAAGGGTAATCTCAATCTTACCCAGGCCATGGAATTAGCTGAAATGCTCGAGTCGGCTTCGAAGAGCTTAGTCCTATATCCAGAGGACCACGTGGAGACAACGTGGCAGGAGCAGTCGCAAATCCCTCCTCACCCCTCGGGCTTGAAGTGCTGTGTTATGGCGTGCTCCCATGTGGGCCAGACGACGGCTGCAGCCCCATGCGGCCCGCGGTGCTATTTCTGCGGAGGAGCAAAACATACCCGACAAAAGTGTCCTGCTAAAGCGGTAATCTGTACCGCATGCGGTAAAAAGGGGCATTATACAAAGGTGTGCAGATCGAAGCCCAGGAACGGCAGTGCGGCCTGCGACTCTTCGGAACTGGGATCATCACCTTCGTCGTCGAAGTCCTCGCGGGGTTCGTCCACGTGCGAGTCCAGGACGACGCCATTGCGGTCAACGGAGTCGGAGGAGTATGACCACCAGGGGTCGCTGAGTTTGGCGCCTTCACCCATGTGCGATTCATGGGGGCGGCCATGTTGGTCGACGATGACCACGAGCGACCAGCAGGGGTCCTCAGCATCGACTTCAGCTGCCTGCAGTGACGTTCATGGACCAACGGTGGCATCGATCATCCTGGACCAGGCTAAGCCTCACAGGCTTGATCGTTCAATGATGGATATCCAGGTAAACAATCATGTGCTTTATTGTCTGTTTGACAGCGGGAGCACTGAGAGCTTTATCCACCCTGACACTGTGAAGAGGTGTGGACTCCAGATTCAACCTGCCAAACAGACAATCTCTATGGCATCAAGGTCCCGGTCTGTCGCAGTGCTAGCAAGTTGTGTGGTAACCTTGAAAGTACAAGGCACAATTTACGAGCGTTTCAGGCTCCTTGTGTTGCCGTATCTTTGCGCACCAATTCTTCTCGGACTAAACTTCATGGTCCACTTGAGGAGTGTGATCCTACAGTACGGTGGGCCTCTCCCTTCGCTGGCAGTGGGAGAACAGCTGCAGTCTCCAAATTGCCTGCAATCTTTCTACGTTAAAGATCACCACACCCTCTTTATTTCAGAATCTGGTACCAGGCTGCAAGCCCATCGCTACTAAAAGTAGGCGTTACAGCGCTGAGGATCGGATCTTCATCAGATCTGAGGTTCAGCGACTCCTCAAAGAAGGGATCATACAGCCCAGTGTTAGTCCGTGGAGAGCACAGGTTGTGGTGGTCAAGAACGGGAACAAACCCCGGATGGTCATTGATTACAGTCAGACCATTAACCGATATACGCAGCTGGATGCGTATCCTCTCCCGCGCATATCTGATATGGTCAATCAGATTGCGCAGTACCGGGTGTTCTCCACCATAGACCTCAAGTCCGCCTACCACCAACTCCCCATTCGCCCAGAGGACCGACAATACACGGCCTTTGAGGCGGATGGTCGTTTGTATCATTTTCTTAGGGTTCCATTTGGTGTCACCAATGGGGTCTCGGTCTTCCAGCGTGCTATGGACCGAATGGTGGACCAGAACAGGCTGCGGGTTACCTTCCCGTACCTGGATAATGTCACCATCTGCGGCCATGATCAGCAGGACCATGACACAAATCTCCATAACTTCTTACGCACTGCATCTCGCCTGAACTTGACGTACAACAGGGAGAAGTGTGTATTCCGTTCGCGCCGGTTAGCCATCCTGGGATACGTGGTGGAAAACGGGGTCATTGGCCCTGATCCAGACCGTATGCGCCCCCTTGCTGAACTTCCCTTGCCCGCTAGCGCAAAAGCACTGAGAAGATGCCTAGGCTTCTTCTCCTATTATGCGCAGTGGGTCCCCAACTACGCGGGCAAAGCCCGTCCGCTTATTAAGTCCACGACTTTTCCACTCACGCCAGAGGCCCAATTGGCCTTCAAGGAATTGAAAGACGACATCGCGAAAGCCACGATGCACGCGGTAGACGAATCCATCCCTTTTCAGGTGGAAAGCGATGCATCTGATTTCGCCCTGGCCGCCACACTTAACCAGGCGGGCAGGCCCGTCGCGTTTTTTTCCCGCACCCTCCAAGGCCCCGAAATTCGGCATTCAGCGGTGGAGAAGGAGGCCTAGGCCATTGTGGAGGCCATCAGACACTGGCGCCATTACCTGGCGGGAAAGCGGTTCACCCTGATCACAGACCAGCGGTCCGTGGCGTTCATGTTCAACAACTCGCAGAGGGGCAAGATCAAGAATGACAAGATCTTGCAGTGGAGAATTGAACTCTCCACCTATAACTACGATATCATGTATCGTCCAGGGAAACTCAATGAGCCCTCGGCTGCCCTCTCGCGCGGAACATGCGCTAGTATTCAGGAGGATCGTTTGAACGCCCTCCATAATGATCTGTGCCATCCTGGGGTCACTCGGCTCTACCACTTTGTCAAAGCCCGCAACCTGCCTTACTCGGTGGAGGACGTCAGGTCGGTAACAAGGAGCTGTCGGATTTGCGCGGAATGCAAACCGCACTTTTACCAACCTGACTGGGCACATTTGGTCAAGGCCACTCGCCACTTCGAGAGGCTGAGTGTTGATTTTAAGGGCCCCCTTCCCTCAACAGATCGGAACGTGTACTTTCTGAACATAATCGATGAGTACTCCCGGTTCCCGTTTGTTGTCCCCTGCTCGGACACATTAGCTGCCACGGTGATCAAGGCATTCCGTGATCTTTTTACCCTGTTCGGGTACCCCAGCTATATCCATAGCGACAGGGGCTCGTCGTTCATGAACGATGACTTGAGGCAATTCCTGCTCTCATACAGGATTGCCTCGAGTAGGACCACGAGTTACAACCCTAAGGGCAATGGACAGGTGGAACGAGAGAATGCTACAGTCTGGAAAGCTGTCATATAGGCGTTGAAATCCAAAGGTCTTCCAGTCTCCCGTTGGCAGGAGGTCCTCCCTGATGCGCTTCACTCTATTCGCTCCCTCCTGTGTACGGCAACCAATGCTACTCCCCACGAGAGGATGTTCTCATTCCCTCGGAAGTCGTCCTCGGGGATATCTTTACCAGCCTGGTTGACGTACCCAGGACCCGTCTTCCTGCGGCGACATGTAAGGGCCCGCAAGTCCGACCCCTTGGTCGAACAGGTCCACCTCCTCCACGCTAACCCTCAGTATGCCTATGTGGCATATCCTGACGGGCGAGAGGACACAGTCTCGATCCGAGACCTGGCGCCTGCAGGGGACGTAGCAACTCCTGTCGCTCCCATACCCCCAGTGACGAATCCATTATCTCTTATTTCTTCCCTGGACATAGCGTGGGCAGCATCGGGACCACCGCAAGTGCCTACTCCGGTGTCACCGCCGGTATTGAGGAGGTCACAACGACGGTGCGGTCCTCCAGACCAGGGCTGGCCAGTACTACAGGAATGTATATAGGTTACTGTTGGATTGTACTAATGTTGCTGTTGGGTTAGGGTGGGATTGTTACACCTGTGTTTGTTACTGTTGTGGCACATCCCAGTCGGGCTCCGCCCCCTGGGAGAGGTATGAGACTCCCTGCTCGGACGGGACCCCTTCAGTCTGGGATAGTGTGTTAAAGTTCTGATAGCTCCATTGTTAGTTAATAAAAGCCTTCTTTTACTGAAGCTTCGAGCCTCGTGTCCAATTGATGCGCATCAGAGGCCTGAGACTGAGGCGGAGACCCGATATAATGAGGCCCAGATTGCCACCCGGTCAATAGTGGAGTGGTGCACAGGGCTCCTCAAAATGCAGTTCTGGTGCCTGGATTGCTCTGGCGGGGCCGTGCAATACAGCCCCCTGATCTCTCCCCGCATTGTGGTGGTGCGTTGTACCCTTCACAACCTGGCGAGGAGACCTCTTGGAGGAGGATGTGGAGGCCGACCTGTCGAGCGTCGTTGGGGAGGAGGCTGTCCAGCGGGAGGAGGAGGAAGAGGAGGAAGAGGAGGGGGAGGAGGAGGAGGAGGAGGGGGAGGAGGAGGAGGAAGAGGAGGAGGAGGGGGAGGAGGAGGAGGAAGAGGAAGAGGAGGAGGAGGAGGGGAAGAGGAGGGAGAGGAGGAGGAGGAGGAGGGGGAGGAGGAGGGAGAGGAGGAGGAGGGGAGGGGGAGGAGGAGGAGGGGGAGGAGGAGGGAGAGGAGGAGGGGGGAGGGGGAGGAGGAGGGAGAGGAGGAGGAGGGGGAGGGGAGGAGGAGGGGGAGGAGGAGGGAGAGGAGGAGGAGGGGGAGGGGAGGAGGAGGGGGAGGGGAGGAGGAGGGGGAGGAGGAGGGGGAGGGGAGGAGGAGGGGGAGGAGGAGGGAGAGGAGGAGGAGGGGGAGGAGGAGGGAGAGGAGGAGGGGGGAGGGGGAGGAGGAGGGAGAGGAGGAGGAGGGGGAGGGGGAGGAGGAGGGGGAGGAGGAGGAGGGGGAGGAGGAGGGAGAGGAGGAGGAGGGGGAGGGGGAGGAGGAGGGGGAGGAGGAGGAGGGGGAGGAGGAGGGAGAGGAGGAGGAGGATGACAACCAACACCACCCAGGCTCTGGAGGGCTGTCAGCAGCAAGGGTCAGACATGCGGTGAGGGAAGCCCTGATCACCAGGCACTTTGGTAACTAGGGGCTGTGTTAATGCATGTGGGCTCCAACCCCCTCCCCCCCTCCCCATGCACTCTTACAATCTCCTGCAACATGGTCACACCAGAGTGGTGGGCCTGGGTACTCTGTGTTATCGAGTTTCTGTGGCAGCAGGAGGGTGGTGACGACTTGCTATGCGCCATTGTGATGATGCCCTTGTGCAAACTAGTCTGACTCCTACCTGAGCTCTGCATGCACACTGGCACCTGGGCCCACGCCTGTGTACTGGGTAAGAGAGCATGAAACACCCGTGCAGGGGCTCGGGGAGGGTGGGGTGGGCGGAGGGAATTTCACCCGGGTTCTGGGGATATCATGGCAGATGTTGTAAGTCGCTGCCAATGCATGCCACGTGCTGTAGCCAGTGAATGATTTCAGTGCCTTGATTTTCACAGTAGCAGTGCGCTCATGGCCCTCCCCCATTGACATCTACGTACAAGGTTCCTCCGGCGATCGTCGGGGTGAATACATTCCTATTGGAGGCTAATCAGAGACAAGTTAGTCACAGCTGTGGGGTGAAATAACATTTATTGGTGCCAATAAAAGTGCCATCAATATAAATGCTAATATAAAAACATGTGAAAGTGAGACTTTAAAGTGCCTAAATATTCTATCTAACTAGTGTTCTCCTTCACCCGTACCACTTAGTGCCACTACAACTTCTTAACTTTACGTGGCCTACCACTATGTCTTGGTGTCTCGCCAGGATGTACATCAG
Organism: Mustelus asterias; assembly: GCF_964213995.1. NCBI lineage: Eukaryota > Metazoa > Chordata > Chondrichthyes > Carcharhiniformes > Triakidae > Mustelus > Mustelus asterias. The sequence goes on along the minus strand of NC_135801.1, from coordinate 79,610,689 downwards.
AGGTGGAGTTGGCCAACTGTCTACCGCACACTGTGGCCTGTGATGCCCTTGGTGATCGAGCTATTGGATGTCTGGACCTTGAGGGCCCTGGCTGCCTTCCAGAAGTCACAGACATATCCATGCCACCCTGTTCATTCTACTGCCCCTGAGATGCCCCAGTGTCAGGAAAGAGGGAGTCAGAAGGTGTAGCCACAGCCGCAATCTCCTGGCTGGAAGGCCCCAGCATGGGCTCGAGCCCTTCCTCCTCCCTCGGGGTTCCTGTGGGCCCCTGGGTCACTCCATGGGATGGCGGTGCTTCTGCAGTGAGCTCCAGAAGCTCCGGCATCACCTGGCACTGCCAGTGCTGGAGGACCACCTGTGTCCTAGCCATGGTGGTTGAGTGCTTGAGTCAGGGACCACATGTCAATTGGAGCAGCAGGTGCCTCTGAAACTGGGCCACGCTCTGCAGCCTCTTAGCCATGGCCCTCTGTGACTGGGCCACATTCTCAAGGGCTGCAGCTGTATCTCACTGTGTCTCAGCGCTGTCCCGTTAGATCTCCTGGAAGCTCTGCAGCCCCTCAGCCATGGGCCGCAGAAACTCAAGAAGCCTGTTGAGGCCCTCAGCCATGGCCCTCTGGGACTCCGCTGTGGCCTGCTGTGACTTGGCCATTGCTTGGACCTTGTCACTCAGAGTGAAGATTTCCTGCCCCAGACTTTCCACCGCATGGTTCCCCTTGCAGTTTTGGCAATGGGAACCATGCAAGACAGACAATAGCTGGTCCGCCCGAAAGTTTTGGGACTCCTCCCAACAGCCTCACAGTTGGTCCAGTGTGGCCGTCAGTCCCTCCTGCATTCCCTGGCTCTGTTGCTGCATCTCCAGCAGCTGAGGGAGAAGTGATCTCAGAGGTCCAGCATGTAGCCTGGGGCCAGTGGAGTTCTCGCCTCCGGCAGGCCCTCCGCATGCCAGAGGCCTCGGACGTTTCCTCCCGATGTACATCAGCAGATGTGTCATGCACATCAGAGAGTGACCCAGAAGCCTCACCACTAACTGGACCCACTGATGTGAGAATATCTGGGATGGTGAATTGTGAGGTGGAAGCTGACGCCAAATTGGTGCCGGCCTCGGAGATCCCATCATCGGCTTCCCCCAAGGAGTCTTTTGCGCTGTCAGGGGCAGGATGGGTTGGAGCAGCAGTGGGGGCCGTGATGCCAGATGGTCTTGGCATGTCTGGGTCCCTTCCTGCATCACAGGACACAAGGTTAAGTGCAAGGGAGGAAGAGGAATCTGGGATGCATGCAACTTATTTCAGATATCTCCAATGAGTGGAGGATTGGCAGGTGCTTACTTCTATGCTCCAGCTCAACAATACCATCAACTAACTCAACAATAGCGGATCCCCTCCTCTCCCACAAGCTCCAGTGCCCGCTCCTCAAAGGGGGTGAGGACCCGGATCTCAGGCACATTAACCCCTGTCTTCACCCTCTCCCAATGATTATGGGCATTCTTCTCCTGTGGGGACAAAAGGAGCCAAGTAAAATCTGATGGCACAAGTCCTGGAGAGTATCAGAGGGTGGACCTCAGAGGGCAAGTGCTGTGATACTCTTAGGGGGGGGGTAGGAGGGAAGTGCTTGGGGGTCAGGGGCTGGAAACATGCAGGGTGCTGGGGGTGGGGGGATGAGGTTAAATACTCACCCTTGCTGCCCGGATGAGGTCATTCAGTTCCTTGCGGCACTGATTTCCGATCCTCTGGGCCGGTGCCCTGGCACTAACGCACGCTGCCACTGCCTCCTCGGCTGCATTTCCATCCCTTCCCCTGGGATGGTGTCCTGCTGGGGGGAAGAGAGTGTCCCGCCTTGCCTTGCCTTTGTTTCAGTACCGCAAATGGCTAACACTATTGAAAGGCAAGCACCCTAAAAGTGCTGGGAAATTTCTCAAATGTCAATGTGATGGTGATGAAGGAAAGATGAGGAGTGTGGAACTGTTGATGACTGGGCTGGTAGGGTTCAGGTTACTGATAAACACTCATAACTTGATCACATGGAACTCAGGCAGAAAGGAACTGACTACAAAGTGGCCTCCCTTCTTCCTCCAATTCCTGTTATACTCCTTTCTCATCCACTTACTCCTCTTCATCCTCTTCCTTGTGCTCCTCAGCTTCTTCCGCAGAATGGTCAAGTTGTGCAGCATACTCCCACAAATCTAGAAACCCACTCAACCATGTGCTGCAGGGCTCCTTGAGAACAATCTAGGCAATGGAATGGTTGCTTGATGTGATGGCGTGCTCCATAATGTTCCCTGTGGCTGCATGACACTCTTGTGATAAAACCAAAACAGTGCAGATGCTGGAAAGCCAATAGAAAATGCCGGAAAAACTCAGCAGGTCTGGCAGCATCTGTGGAGAAATAGAGTTAACATTTCGAGTCTCTATGACTCTTCTGCAGAGCTGCTGAGAGGGAAGAATGTGATGGATTTATGTATCAGAAAGAGGGGGTGGAATAGGTGGAGCAATGTCGAAGGTTAGTGCATGTCCTTGGGACTCAACATTGAGTTCAACAACTGTGACCTTTCTCCTCCATCTTGACCCCATTTTTATCCAAAAAATGTTGTGTCCCAATACAATCCCCCCCATCCCCTCCCCCACTGAACCATCTGCCACTTGGTCTTTAGTTTTGCTCTCACTGAGCACTCCCATTAGCACATTCTGCTATCTTACCTTTATGCCACTATCGGCACCTTCTATAGTCCTCGCTGCCATTAAAACTTGCCCTGTCTTGTGCCCTAAACATCTTTGTCGCAATTGCTCCTAGCTCACACCCATCACTGACCTTCAACTTTGTTCCACCCATTCCACCCCCCTGTTATACTGTATATAATCCATCATGTTTCTCCCTCTCTTTAACTCATTCAGGCTTGAAACACTAACTTGTTTCTCTCCCCACAGATGCTGCCAGATCTGCTGAGTTTTTCCAGCATTTTCTGTTTTCAGTTATAACTCTCATTGCAGTCTGCTGTAAACATCTGCCTGAGTTCCAAGACTGGAACCATAAGCCATGTCATGAACGAATAATTATTTTTGCTCAGTAGCCACCCTTTAACTTGTCCCGCTGTTTAAAATACTGCTGGCACAGGGGACTGCCAGAGAATGAAGCAGTTTTGACTGTTGCCAGGATAATGGCCATTCACCTGCATGATGAGCTGCCTCTCCCTACATGCCAGCTGTGAATTTGGGTGAGGAAAAGGGCCATGTGCTATAATGTGCGAACAGTGAATGCACTCTGCAGCAAGAGGAACCATTGAATCTCTACAGTGCAGAAGGAGGCCATTTGGATCTGCACTGACTTTCATAGAACATAACATAGAACATTACAGCGCAGTACAGGCCCTTTGGCCCTCGATGTTGCGCCGACCTGTGAAACCAATCTAAAGCCCATCTAACCTACACTATTCCAATATCATCCATGTGTTTATAAGAGCATCCTGCCCATCCCACGACCTCTCTCCTCCCCCCACCCCCTCCCCCCACCACCGCCTAACAAGTTGCTAACAGGTGCCTGCACCAAGCTGCCATTGACCTCCTGCCTTCTTAAAGCTGGCGAGGCTCTGAAGTTCTATTTTCATGTGTGCTCCTGAAAACAAGCCATAAACCTCCAAAAAATACCCATTAACTTGCTTTTTAACAGGTTCAACTGTTGGCTACCATTGAATGTTGCCTTCACCCAGCAGACCAGCCTCCTTCAGGAAACTTCAACAGCAGTGGCAGCATAGCAGGCTTCCATCCATTTTGGTCACTTTGCTGCCACCCTGCGTGTGAGGAAATTCTGCCCACCAGGTCCTTGAATGTTAACAGCTTTAATCATCTCGTATTGGCAACTTCAGCGCACAAAGGGCTGAGTTTCAAAGACTTCATAAGCCTCGTAATGAGCTTTATAAAAGGTATTGCTTACAAAGATTTGGGACAGCAATCTTACCATTATTCCTTTGCAGATTTATAGATTAGAGGATCTAATCCTCACCCTGAAAAAAACAAGAAATTTATACAATAACGCTCTTCTTTCGTTAATTCAGAAAAGTCATATTTTTCTTGCAATAAAACATATGTTCTCAATCTGCAATTCAAAACCCTCAAACACTGGAGTATTAGAGCATAATCAGTTCTCATTTCGGGGATCAATCAAATCCATTTCCCAAGCCTGATAAATTGTCTGTTGGTGATTTATCTTTGGTGCAGTGGGATTAGGATCAGATGCCTCAAAGTGTGTGACTGCTGCCCTGCTCTCTGCTGTACAGCTTCTCCCTGCAGCTGGCCTGGGTATTCGACTTGCCACATGGCTCAGGCTCAAGAAAGCAAATTTTGGAATGTCAAACTCAAATCCAAATAAGGACAATGGAAACAAGCTACAAAAATGTCATTTAAGTGCACTTCAAATTATCTTTAACCAGATATACTTCACTCAGAGGGGGAAATTTTGACACCGTGGTCTCCGTCCACAGGAATGGCGGTGTGGGTTCAAAATCCAAAAGCGCAATTCATGCCGGCGAGTTTCTGATTTCCAATCTTCCAGCCACCTCGCTGGCGGAGTAGCGAGGAACACGCCGGGATACCCCAGGAAGCTCATTTTAATACACTAGCATGTCATTAACGAGCACTCTCTGCAAGACCTCCCCCCCTCACCCGATGTTCAGCAGGCACTGGCGTGACGTCGCACCGGCACCATTTACAACAGGTTCACCTGGACGTGAATGGCTGCATTTGACCGTGAGGCATCAAGGAGTCCTAGCAGAACTGGAGTCAGTGAGAATCATGGGGAAAACTCTCTGCCAGTTGGAGACATACCTAGCATAAAGGACAATGATTGTGTTTGTTGGAGCTCAATCATCTCAGTTCCAGGACATCATTGCAGGAGTCCCTCAGGGTCGTGTCAAGGCCCAAACATTTTCAACAGTTTCACCAATGACCTACCTTCCATCATGAGGTCAGAGTTTGGGATGTTTGCTGATGACTGCACAATGTTCAGCACCATTTGTGACTCCTCAGATAATGAAGCAGTCCATGTCTGTACATAGCAAGATCTGGACAATGTCCAAGCTTGGGATGATAAGTAGCAATAACAATCACACTACGCTAATGCCAGGCAATCACCATCTCCAACAAGAGAGAATTCAACCATCTCCCCTTGACATTCAATGGCATTACCATTGCTGAATCCCCTACAATCAAAATCCCACAAGTTGCCATTGACTAGAAACTGGACTGAGCCAGCCATATAAATACTGTGGCTATAAGAGCAGGTCAGAGGCTGGGAATCCTGTGGACAATAACTCACTTCCTGACTCCCCAAAGCCTGTCCACCATTTACAAAGCACAACTCAGGAGTGTGATGGAATAATTTCAATTTACCTGAGCTCCAACAATACTCAAGAAGGGATGGGCAATAATCACCTCTTGAAGCCACCACCCCCCCCCCCCACCTCAATTTTTGCCACCACAATATTGCTATTTAATGCAGCCATGCAAGTCATGATCTCTAATGACTCCTCCACTTCCAGTGTTTATCTTTGCATGGAGGATCTAGACATCTCCAGCCTCTCCTGGAGACCAACAGGAATGTTGATGAAGAATCTGTGCAGAGGCAAGTCTACAATGGATATGGATGATGTTGCTGTCTCCCTGGCTGATAGCTCTTTTGCCCTATGATCCCAATGGTCTTGGGATAGCACCTCAGATGTTCTGAAAGCAGACAGTGCCCTGCATGTTATTGTGCAGATGCTCATAGATGAATTTCATAATCATGGAGTGGAGTCTTTTGTGATACATTGGAGCTCAGCATTATCAGTAGGAGCAGGCAGGCTACAAGTGTGCATGCAGTCAGTGACACCATGAACACTATGAATCCTACAAACTGCACAAAATTTCAGAGATCATCCTGCATTGTGAAAGTGATGAGGGTGTTAGCTGTGACATGGACATACTGCAGGCTGA